>NW_025385852.1:0-443 GCF_016433145.1 Gracilinanus agilis
AGCCATACCATTGTTGGGTTTGTACCCCAAAGAGATCATAGATAAATAGACTTGTACGAAAATATTTATAGCTGCGCTTTTTGTGGTGCAACAAACTGGAAAAAGAGGGTATGTCTTTCAATTGGGGAATGGCTGAACAAACTGTGGTATATGTGGGTGATGGAATACTATTGTGCTAAATGGAATAATAAACTGGAGGAGTTCCAGGCGAACTGGAGAGACCTCCGGGAACAGATGCAGAGTGAAAGGAGCAGAGCTAGAAGAACATTGTACACAGAGACTGATATACTGTGGTAAAATTGAATGTAATGGACCTCTCTACCAGCAGCAATACCATAACCCAGGACAATTCTGAGGGATCTAAAAAGAATGCTGCCCACTTTCAGAGGAAGGTCTGCAGGAGAGGAAACATATAAGAAAAACAACCGCTTGAACACATGGGT
>NW_025385852.1:486-5733 GCF_016433145.1 Gracilinanus agilis
CACACCAATGCAACTACCAACAATTTGGAAATTGGTCTTGATCAAGGACACATGACAAAACTAGTGGAAATGTGCATCGGCCATGGGTGAGGGGAGTGGGGGGGTGAAGAGGAAGTAGGAGCATGAATCATGTAACCATGTTAAAAATGAATATTAATAAATGTTTTAAAAAAATCCCTATGATCCTGCTTAGACAGAATTTCTTTTCCCCATCTAAGAATTACTAGATCGTCATATAACACATAACTGAATAAAAATATATTTCTTACTTATTGAATTTTTAAAATTTATTAAATCTCTACTGTGTATCCTGTAACACTTTACTAGTTGATGAGAATATAATACAAAATTAATAAGTGCTAGTTCATTGACTGACAAATAAAAAGATTGGAATAATTCTAATGCTTAGGGAAATTACTTTTTAAGGCAGACAGCAACATATAAATGTAAACTGAAAATGTATATATTAATTTTCAATTATTTAATTTTATATATATATATATATATGAACTAGATGTTATTTAATTGGCATAGAGAACTCTGATGGAAATCTCTTTTAACTAATATAGATTGACTGATTCCTCAAAAAATTGTAACTTGATATGACTTCAAATATCTTTGTTGCCCTCTTCATTGCCTTCCTGTGATCTATACCTTTATTCCAGTCCCAGACACATTCACTTTGAAAGCAAGGAAGAAAAATGAAGAAGCATTTATTAAGTCCTTAGTAAGTACAGGACTGTGCTAAGCACCTGGGTTACAAATATCAACAAAAAGATAGACAATCCCTGTCCTCAAGGACAAATGGGAAGTTTAAAAATGGGTTTGAGAATTTGAGATGCAGCAGCAATGAAAGTACCTGGCATGACATTGAAGTTCAGAAGCCAGGAGATTCAAGGGCTAAGAGGGAATGAAAACTGGGTTGGGTTTCTCCACAAAATTGATGCTCAGGGGAAATTTTCAAAATGGGAAAATGCAGCAGGTCTAACTGTGGTAATCTGGATCAAAAAGAATGAGGAAATTTTTGGACACTTTAGGATTATAAAACACAAAGCATTAGGGAATGATTTAGGATAAGAAATGGGAAAGGATATGGTTTTGAAGTTCAGAAGTCAAGAGTACCAAAAGGAATTGACTTGAAAATTGGAAGCCCACTGTTTCAATTCTAGTTCTCTCCCTTAGTATCTGTATGAACTTAAATAATCACTTACTCCTAATGGGTCTTATTTTCCTAATCTATAAAGTGAAGAGATTAGAAAAGATGATTCTAAAACTCTCCAAGTCTTATTATTTTGCATTCCCTTGATCATATAATTCATATGTTCCACATCCAAAATTCATAATTATAATTTAAAAATCTAATAACTTCTATATTTTATTATATCCCTCTCCCCCACCGTTATGAAACCAGTGCTTTATCCTCACAATGACCTCTTGTGACTCTGCCCCATCTTTGCTTTCCCAGCCATTATCCCTGTTTTGTACACATTTTCCTCCTCTTGAAACCATTACTCTAAATCACTTTACACTATCCCTTTCTCTCAAATTCTATTCTACCTTCTATATATATTTAGCCTTTGTTCAACCTGTCTGTCTTTAACAATCCACACTCAATGCTACTTCATTAAGCTAAAAGAAGACACACAACTATGCCGATTATCCCAAACTCTCTCATCTTTCTTTTATCCATACAAAATGACCCCATAATCCCCAGAAAACCAAGAATGTTTCTCAGGATCTCCCTCTTTTATTATCCTCATTGCATAATGCCTTTATATTACATCTCTCCTTTTTTGGCTCCCTCCACAATCATCTCCATTCTTGCAGTCTTATGAAAAGATAGCCTTTCTCTATGCCATGACTAAGACCTTTACATTTACTCTTGACATCATCTCCACCTAGTATCTGTAGAAGATTATTCCCACAATCGTTTCATCTATGTATAAACTTTTTAGTTTTTTTAAATGAACTCATAAAAATTGCTGAACATGAATAAATCAATATGGAAAAACAGAAAAATGTGAAAGCATATAAAACTGTCAACTTCATTTATATGCAATATTGTTATATACACATAATATGTATACATACATAAATGCTCACAAAACATATAATATATACACAATACATATGTGCACATTCATGTGTACCCAATTCATATTCCTATAAATATGTATGTCATAGACACTTTTTTATCTCTACAACCTCTCAGACTTCATCAAAGTAGAATTTATGCACCAATGATACAGCAACTTCACCTGCCTTTATGTTCTAGAACATTCAGAATCCAAAAAAAGGCACCCCCCCCAAAAAAAAAGAAACTGGTTCTCATGGATCCTAAACTCACTCAGCCAACCTCCTCACTTCCCATACTGCCAATACCAAGGCTGCACTAGCAGAACCATAGACATATTACAGGCTTGCATCACACATGCACCCTACATCTATTTCCACTTCAATGTAGGTTAGGCAGACCTCTCCTAATGACTTCCCAAGTCTGTTGTAGACTGGAAAGTAATGTTTCCCTCTGACTTTGTTGACTTCCTGACATCAAAATTTTATTTGGGGAATTAGTTTAAAATAGTTTGGAGCAAAATTTTGGAAGAGTTCAATTAGATAACTATATATTTTTTGCCGTATTTTACAGGCTGAGTCCTTACCTCAGTAATTTATGACACTGGATTTATCAGACTTCATACTAATTGATTGATTCCTTCTGGGTTTTGCATACTTAAGCTGTTTCATTTTAAACAACTATTCAATTTCTTTATCTAGTACTAAAAAGTTTTTACTGCTTCCTTGTAATATAGTTTGAGATCTACTTTTGCTGTTCATAAAATATAAGAATGTTATTTATAAAAAGAATAAAAATATGCATTGGTGGAATTTCAAGGTCAAATGGCATGGATATTTTTGTCATTTTCTTTGCATAATTAAAAATTGCTTTACAGGATGATTCTATATAAAATTCAACTGTCTTTTCATGAATCTAACTAAATAAAAAATTACTTTTCCCTTCTTTTGGTATCACTTCTAATTGGTAAGGGTGAGGTAAAAGTTTAGAGTTATCTTAATTTGTGTTGCTCCTGTTCATGATTTGCGACATATTTCATGATGTTTTTAATAGTTTGCAATGCTTTTGGAAATTGTTTGTTCACATCATTTCACGATCTGTAAAATAGCTTTTGATCACACATTTCTATTATATATGTATATTAGTTATCACAGCCTCATTATAGAAATTTGATACAAATATTTCCCATGTAATCTGCTTCCTGTCACATCCTAGAAGCATTACATATATGTGCAAAATCATAAAGTTCATGAAATCAAACTTATGTATTTCATGTTTTATAAATGCCTGTCTTTTGTTTCTTCCTCTGTCCTTATCTTGGTAGTAAATGATCTACTTCTCTTCCACTTTTCAAATCATTATTTTACTAATCATATCATTTATCCATTTTGAATTTACTTTTGAATATTGATTAAAATGTTGACCTAAGTCTGATTTGAGCCAAACTAATCTTGTGTTTTCAAATCAGTTCTAATCAAATTGGGAGTTCCTTTCTAGTTAATTTTTTTAATGTTTATAGAACTTTGGGTTATTTTGTATAATTATTTATATATTTAGTCTGTTCCATAAATCTACTTTTTTCTATTTTAAACAAACACTTCATGCTTTCTTTACTTTGAGGATATTTTAAGTATGAAAGAATACTGTACTTCTAATTGTTTTCTCTATTGAGATACTTTTAAATCTTTTTCATTTATTGTACATTCTCCTTTTTCATGCTTGGATTATTGATTTGATTTTCTTTTTAAAAATATCTTTTCTACCAAATTATATAGTTATTTATTTTATTAGATTTTTTTCACTCAAACATCTCTTTTCATCTTTTAAGATTTTTGCTATTTAAATTCTGCTTTTGTTTTTAGATGGAGTATTTGATGTGCTTTTCTCCTCTTTTTTTTATACCCTATACTCAATTTGGTGATCTCCTCTTTCTCTGATACATAACTGATACATATTAGCTGTTTAACCCCAAGGACAAATCATTTAACTTCTCTCAGCATCAGGTTCCTCATCTCCAAAATAAGATGGCATATATAGTTATGAGACAGATATAGTCAGAGTTTCCTTTTGATCACTAAATCTACATTGTGGTTGTAATGGGAGGACTGGGCAGTTAGGACCCAGGTCTTAGTCTATGCTCAGATTTGCTTTTCCTAATGGGTTTTTACTGAGCATATGCTCTGCCTTATTCTAATCCAAAACATAGTGTCCACTTGGGACTTCTGTAGGGCTTACATCTGAATATGATGGTTAAGGGACATATCCCTTGTGGAGAAGAGAATCTTCTATGTCTCTTCTGATCTAGAAAGACCGATGATTCAAGAAGCATGGAACTAGTTTTCTTTTTAAAGTTATTTAAGGCCTCTTCCTTTTTCTTTCATGTGGCAATAGTGAATGGTGACTTTCTTTTATTTTTCTTCTTTCTCTATCTTAGATTTTTGTGTATTCTGAAATGGGAGTGCCCAGGTGACATTTGGGAACAGGAGATTTACCAAAGCCATTAATAGTTTCACCATAATTGAAGTCAGTAGCAACACCAACAGTTTTGTTAGTAGCCAACACAGCAAATAAGTAATCCAGCCTAATCTAATGTGTCAAGAAACTGATTTCTTCAAAGAAGAATATAAAATGAGTAAGTAGTGTTTCATTTATGGGAAATATCTCTCCTTGAAGTAAACTTGGTGAAGACTCCATGAGGAAAAAAAAAAGGATTCCTGGGGACAAGAATTTATGAGATTGTCCTTGAATCTAAATATTCTTCTTATGTGTGACATTAATTTTTACTAACTACTTTAAAGCTGGGGGCAGCTGGGTAGCTCAGTGGATTGAGAGCCAAGCCTAGAGACAAGAGGTCCTAGGTTCAAATCTGGCCTCAGACACTTCCCAGCTGTGTGACCCTGGGCAAGTCACTTGACCCCCATTGCCTACCCTTACCACTCTTCTGCCTTGGAGCCAATACACAGTATTGGCTCCAAGGCAGAAGGTAAGGGTTAAAAAAAATGGAAAGACTTTTTTTGGGGCAGCTGAGTGGCTCAGTGGATTGAGAGCCAGGCCTAGAGACTGGAGGTCCTAGGTTCAAGTCCGGCCTCGGACACTTCCAGCTGTGTGACCTTGGGCAAGTCACTTGACCCCTACTGCCCACCCTTACCACTCCTGGGCCAAAGACGGTCCCT
>NW_025385853.1:0-1834 GCF_016433145.1 Gracilinanus agilis
TATAAAATGGATGCTCTGGAAAACTTCTGCCTTTAGGGGCCTGGCTACATAAAATTTTGGGGTAATTAGTGAAGGGATCTGGCATGTTTGTAGGGAGGAGCTATCTGTCATCTCCAAGGAGCTCCATGCACCAAGATCTTACTGTACGAGAAGTCCATTGATCAGCCTGGAGACTCGGCCCTTCGGAACCCCATTGCCTATGTTGGAAAAATTCAAGCTAGCTAATTTGAGCAAGCAGAAGACTCTCATGATTTGCCCAAGAATGGCCCTGGGAGAGCAGGCTGATGGGGCGACATTTACCTTTTTAAACTAGACTCATATTCAGTCCTTTGTTTGCTCAGTTCTGCCTTGAGCTCTGTGACCAGGCTCTGCAGGGCGTGCGAGCACTGGGCAGAGTCCCTGGACATGCTGTTAAAATTGTTCCCCTCGCTGCTGCTGCCATTCAGGGTGCTCACACAGGCTGCCAGACCCTCGTTGCTAGTCTCCATTTCTGCCGATTTGACGTCGCTGCACATGCCTGGGGAGCCTTTAGTTGGCCATTCAAAGTGGACCGAGTTGCAGGGGGATGAGCCGCTGGCATGGCAGACTGGGCAGTTGCTGACTGAGTCTACCACGGAGATCTCACACGAGGAGGTGGACCATGCCATGCTGGCCACGCTCTGCGCACTTGTGGAAGGACTGCCGGAAGGGACGTTGTCGTACGTGGAGAGCCTCTGTGGCAAGGAGGAGTCTTTGGTCCTGTCGCCAGAGGAGGTCCGACGGTGGCCTCGAAGAGAAGACAACCCGTTCATGAGCCAGTTTCCACTGGTGGGAAGGCTATTGATGTCCAAGGAAGAGCTCACTAGCTTTGGACTCCCCGACTTGGTCCCGGGTTGTCTGAAGGAGTACTTCCAGTTGGGCAAAGTTTGGACCTTCTTACTGGGACTGGTGGAGGTCTTGTTAGGGCAGGTCTGGGCACGCCGGCTGATCCGCTCTTGGGAAGGCTTGGGAAGGGTCCCCACGGTGGCACTGTCCAGGGAGCCGGTCCTCTTGGAAGGCCCGTCAGAGAGACCAAGGGGGTTGCTCTCTTTCCAGCCTTCCTCCACATGCTCCTCTAAGATCCATTCTGCTGCGCTGCGAGGAGCAGGGGACTTGATTTCTGGCTCTGGGGCTGGGACGTCGCTGTAGGCTGCACTGAAGAGCTGATTGTGCTTGCTAATCAGGATTGTCATGAGATGCTGGACAAGGGAGGTACCTGTGAGGAAGCAGAGGGAGAGCGTGGGGGTTAGAGGAGGCCACCGTGATGCGGGGAGAGCTGCTAGTCCATTTCCCCAGTGAAATGGCAGGCGGGCTGCAAGCCAGGAAAACGGGAGAAATACTTTGGAATTTTCACCCTGGAAATATATATGGTCAGGGCAGCTAAGTGGCTCAGTGGATTGAGTCTGGAGTAGAGATGAGAGAGGTCCTGGGTTCAAATCTGAATCCAGGCATTTCCTACCTGTGTGACTTTAACCTCCATTGCCTAGCCCTTACCACTCTTCTGCCTTGGAACCAAAACTTAGTATGGATTCCAAGATGAAAGCTACGGGTTTAAATGAAAAAATATATATATGGATAGATAGATAGATAAATAGATAGGTATAGATAGATAAATAGAGATAGATAGATAAATAAATAGATATAGATAGATAAATAGAGATAGATAGATAGATAGATATAGATAGATAGATAGATAGAGATGGATAGATAGATAAATAGATAGAGAGATAGAGAGATAAATAGAGATAGATAGATAGATAGATAGATAGATAGATAGATAGATAGATAGATAGAGATGGATAGATAGATAGATAGA
>NW_025385854.1:0-6585 GCF_016433145.1 Gracilinanus agilis
TATATATATAAATATATAGGGTAGATTGTAATTTTTAATAGAATTTATTTCCCAGGTCTCTCCCCTCCCTTCCAACTCCACAGAATAGAAGGCATCTTCTGGCAAACAAAATTTTATGTACAGATTATGTCTTTTCTGTTTACATTTCTCTGTTCATTCTCTGAAGCTGAACAATCACAAGTTATTCTTCAAATATTAAATCTGTAGCTGTATACAATGTTCTCTTGGTTTTATTCATTTCATTATTATCTCATGTAGTTATTTCCAAGCTCTTTAAAAATTATTCTCATCATTTCTTATGCACAGCATCATTCCATCACAATCATATACCACAATTTGTTTAACTACTTCCCAACTTACAGGCAACCCCTCAGTTTCCAATACTTTGCTACCACAAAAGAAGCTGTTATAAATATTTTGGAATATATAGGGTCTTTTCATTTTTCCCTGATCTCCTTGAAAAATAGGTCCAAAAGTTGTATTTCTGGATCTGAGGGTGTACACAATTTTATAGTTCTCTGAGCATAATTACAAACTGCTCTCCAGAATGGTTGGAACAATTCACAATTCCACCAACAGTGCATTAATGTTTCTACATTTCCATATCTAGACTACAGTTCATGAAGGGAAGAAATGTTTCACTTTTATCTTTATCCCTCCATAATCTACCACAGTGCTGCTCCTTGGCAAGAGTTTAATATATACTTCATGATTGATTTTCCATTTCTTCCTCTTTTTGTGTCACTTATGACTCTTAAATCAATATCAATTAATCATTCAAATTTTAATCATTACTGATAAGTGTAAGCTGGTAATAATAGTAATAATAATATTGTTTGTAAGCTTGGAAGCTTACAAAGAACTTTATTGATATTACATAATTGTCACCACAACGCTAGGAGTTGGATGCTTTTAGTAGCAGAGAGACAAGGTCATTGGAATTGGCTCACACAGCTAGTTATTAAGTGTCCAAGATTAAATTTGAACTCAAGTATTCATAACTATTGATACAACACTCTATCCATTAGGCTACTTTGCTGCTTTTAATAATCAGTTTGAAGGAGAAAGAAATAATGTATTTATTAAAAGTAAAATCAGAAAAAATGGATTATCATGGACTTGTCAATGAAAAAAATTATCATTGAAACCAACACTATCATTTGTTAGGTATATGACCTAAATCAATTAATCAATTTGTTAATTAACACATATTTAGTAAGCACCTATCATATACAAGACATTTTTCATTTAATTCTCTAAATTTCATTTTTCTCATCTTTTAAAGAAGAAAGTTAGACTAGATAATCATTACAATACTTTCCATAATTAATGTTACACTTGAAATAATTTTTAGTTACATTCCATTGCAACTATACAATTTTTCTCCCATATAATGAAGGAGCTTTGTGGGCTACTGTCATTTAAGAATTTGGTTTCTAGAGTGAAGCAAGGATGTCCATTATCACCTGTATTATTTTACATTGTACTAGAAATGCTAGCAATAACAATTAGAGAAGAAAAAGAAATTGAAGGGATTAAAGTAGACAACAAGGAGACTAAACTATCACTCTTTGCAGATGATATGATGGTCTTCTTAAAAAATCCTAGAGAATCAACTAAAATTTTAATGGAAATAATCAATAACTTCAGGAAAACTGCAGGATGCAAAATAAACCCACATAAATCATCAGCATTTCTGTATATTTTCAACACAACACAGTAGCAAGAATTAGAAAAAGAAATTCCATTTAAAATCACCCTAGATGATATGAAATATTTAGGAATATATTTGCCAAGATGAACACAGGAATTATACCAACACAACTACAAAACACTTTCAACACAATTAAAACTAGATCTAAATAATTGGACAAACATTAATAGTTCATGGGGAGGAAGAGCTAATATAATAAAAATGACAATCCTACCCAAATTAATTTACTTATTTAGTGCCATACCTATCAAATAACCAAGAAATTTTTTATTGAACTAGAAAAAAGTATAACAAAATTCATTTGGAAGAAAAATATCAATAAACACATGAAAAAATTATCTCTCATAATTAGATAAATACAAATCAAAACAACTCTGAGGTACCTCCTCACACCTAGTGGATTGATCAATATAACAGCAAAGGAAAGTAATAAATGTTGGAGGGGATGTGGTAAAATTGGGACATTAATGCATTGATGATGGAATTGTGAATTGATCTGACCATTCAGGAAGGCAATTTGGAACTATGACCAAAGGGCTTTAAAAGACTGCCTGGACCATATATACAGCCATAACATTTGGTTTGTACCCTGAGGAGATATTAATGAAAATGTTTGTAGAAAAAATATTCATGTATTATACAAAAATATCCACATTCAAAATATTCTTTGTGGTGGAAAAAACTGAAAATGAGAGGGCATCCATCAATTGGAGAATGGCTGAACAAATTGTGGTATCTGTTCGTGATGGAATACTATTGAACTGAAAGGAATAATGAACTGGAGGAATTCCATGTGAACTGGAATGACCTCTAGGAACTGATACAAAGCAAAAGGAGCAGAACCAGGA
Organism: Gracilinanus agilis; assembly: GCF_016433145.1. Classification (NCBI taxonomy): domain Eukaryota; kingdom Metazoa; phylum Chordata; class Mammalia; order Didelphimorphia; family Didelphidae; genus Gracilinanus; species Gracilinanus agilis. The sequence goes on from NW_025385854.1 coordinate 2,563, forward strand.
GAACTTTGTACACAGAGGCTGATATACTGTGGCACAATTGAATGTCATAAACATCTTTACTAGTAGCAATGTAATGATTCAGGACAATTCTGGGACACTTATAAGAAAGAAAACTACCCACATGCAGAGAAAGAACTGTGGGAATAGAAAGGCAGAAGGAACACATCTAATTGATCACATGGTTCGATAGGGATAAGATTGGGGATGCTGACTTTAAATGATAACTTTATTGCAAATAATAATAGGAAATAGATTTTGAAGAATGACATATGTAAAACCAGTGGAATTGTTTGTTGTCTCTTAGAGCAGGAAGGGAATAGGGGAGGGAAAGAACATAAATCATGTAATCATGGAAAATATTCTAAATTAATTAAATAAAAAGGGAAAAAAGAAAAAAATATTGGTTTCTATTGGGAAATACATTCTCAGGTGCAAAGAATTAATTTTACATCATAAATTTATGTTCTAATTTGGAATTATTGTGCTAAAATTAATCAAATCCCTTATTTCAGCAAGTGAAAGTTAAGAAAAAGTTTCCTAGATTTTTTATTTACTAAAACACATCAAATCAATTAAACAATCACAACAAAATAAAACAACCTTTATATTTTATAAGTTGTATAGACCCAGTGTTTTAGGAAGTTGAATCCTTTCTTGGATAGTGATTAGTTTATTCATCAAACTTGCCATTTTATCTCTAGCAGACTAGTTTTACTCATAATTAGAAGCATCTAAATCTTTACTGAGCTCTTTGCATACCTCTTAATTGAATGCCATTTATTTAGCATTTACTGTGTAATTAGTGTGTCTTAATTTGAACATTAAAATGTATTGAGTTCTACACATAACTTTGATTGCAATATTGATTTGAGGTTAACTGATTTCGCTACTAAGATTTCAGTATCTTGAGTGTTTAAATGCTCTTTCAAAATTTCCATGGTTTGTTTTATTAGGGACTAATTTAATAAAAAAATTAAATTAAATAACAAATATCTTGTAATTTATGGTCTGGAAAAAGGTGCTGGATGAAAATTCTCATGCAAAGTGATAACAAAAACTTCTCAAAACTTCATATACAAAAACCAATAAAGGAAATAATACCTGCCTTGTTTTTCAGAGAGTTGATTTTTAGCACAGCCCTGTGATTCATTGGTATAGTAAACTCTGTCCATTAACATAAATTAAAAACTGTTCACCATCCATAATAGTGATAAAGCATTGCTCAAAACTTTGACAGGTTAATTGAGTTGCTTAGAATCATATAGCCAATATGTGTCAGAAAGATAACTTGAACTCAAATCTTCCTGATGGTCATGTCAGTTCTTTATTCAATCTGCTCCCAGAGTATTGACATGGTTTTTTAAAAAAATGGTTTTTATGGTTGCAAATTACTTTATTCAACTTCAAGAACGGGCTGCTCCTTTTATGTATGAGGAAATCCAGACTACTTAATATATGCCAAGAACTGTGCAAAGAGCTAAGGATAGAAAGAATGGCAGAAACAATCCTTTTCCTCAGAGAAATTTCCTCAGAAATCCTTTCCTCACTTTATAATAAAGGAGACACTGCACACATAGTCATGTAGTCGAAGGACTTCTATTATTTATATAGCACTTTAACATTTGAAAGTGCTTAAATTGTTGTGTCATATGATCCTAACAACACTTTCTATTATTATCCTAATTTTACAGAAATGGGGAACTGAGGAAACTTGAGGAAACTTGAGGAAAAGATATTTTCCCATACCACAAAGCTCATAAAAGGCTGAGGCAGGATTCAAATTAATGTCTTCCTGATATCATGTCTAGTGATTCAATGGAAGCTAATTTCAGAGTATAAGGTGCTAACAACTTGAGGAAAGGTCTCCTCAAGAATGTAGGATTTGAGATGAGTTGGAAGGAAGTCATGGTACAGATGTGAGGAGGTAGAGCATCTCATGTCTAGTACAGGACACAACAAGTGTTAAAGCATTAAGGAAGTGTCATGTAAGAAAAGCTGCAAGTAGCCCAGTATACTTTGAGTATCTGAAATTTGGTAAAATTGAAAGGGACCAGATTGAAAAGAATTTTTTTCCAAACATGTATTAATATTCATTTTTAACATGGTTACATGATTCATGCTCCTCCTTTTCCCTTCGCCCCCTGCACTCCACCCACCCATGGCTGATGCACATTTCCACTAGTTTTGTCATGTGTCCTTGACCAAGACCAATTTTCAAATTGTTGGTAGTTGCACTGGTGTGGTAGTTTCGAGTCCACAACCTCAATCATGTCCACCCCGACCCATGCATTCAAGCAGATGTTTTTCTTATATGTTTCCTCTCCTGCAGTCCTTCATCTGAATGTGGGTAGCATTCTTTACCATAAATCCCTCAGAATTGTCCTGGGTCATTGTATTGCTGCTTGTACACAGGTCCATTAGATTCAATTTTACCACAGTATATCAGTCTCTGTGTACAATGTTCTTCTGGCTCTGCTCCTTTCGCTCTGCATCTGTTGCCGGAGGTCCCTCCAGTTCACCTGGAACTCCTCCAGTTTATCATTCCTTTTAGCACAATAGTATTCCATCACCCACATATATCACAGTTTGTTCAGCCGTTCCCCAATTGAAGGACATACCCTCCTTTTCCAGTTGGTTGCCACCACAAAAAGCACAGCTATAAATATTTTCGTACAAGTCTTTTTATCTATGATCTCTTTGGGGTACAAACCCAGCAATGGTATGGCTGGATCAAAGGGCAGGCATTCTTTTAGAGCCCTTAGAGCATAGTTCCAAATTGCCAGCCAGAATGGCTGGATCAGTTCACAACTCCACCAGCAATGCATTAATGTCCAAATTTTGCCACATCCCCTCCAACATTCATTACTCTACCCTTCTTTCATTTTAGCCAATCTGCTAGGTGTGAGGTGATACCTCAGAGTTGTTTTGATTTGCATTTCTCTAATTATTAGAGATTTAGAACACTTTCTCATGTGCTTATTGATACTTTTGATTTCTTTACCTGAGAATTGCCTATTCATGTCTCGTGCCCATTTATCAATTCAGGAATGGTTTGATTTTTTATACAATTGCTTTAACTCCTTGAATATTTGAGTAATTAGACCCCTGTCAGAGTTTTTCGTTATAAAGATTTTTTCCCAATTTGGTGTTTCCATTCTGATTTTGACTATATAGTTTTTGTTTGTACAAAAACTTTTTAGCTTAATATAATCAAAACCATTTAATTTACATTTTGTAATTTTCTCTAACTCTTGCTTGGTTTTAAAGTCTTTCCTTTACCAGAGATCTGACAAGTAAACTATTCTGTGTTCACTTAAGTTGTTTATAGTTTCCCTCTTTATATTCAAGTCGTTCACCCATTCTGAATTTATCTTGGTGTAGGGTGTGAGATGTTGATCTAGACCTAATCTCTCCCATATTGTTTTCCAAATTTCCCAGCAGTTTTTCTCAAATAGTGGATTCATGTCCCAAAAGTTGGGCTCTTTGGGTTTATCATACACTGTCTTGCTGATGTCATTAACCCCAAGTCTATTCCATTGATCCTCCTCTCTATCTCTTAGCCAGTACCATATTGTTTTGATGATTGCTGCTTTATAGTATAGTTTAATATCTGGTACTGCTAGGCCCCCTTCCTTCACATTTTTTTTCATTATTTTCCTTGATATTCTTGATCTTTTATTATTCCAAATGAAATTTGTTATAGTTTTTTTCTAATTCAGTAAAGAGGTTTTTTGGTAGCTTGATAGGTATGGCGCTAAATAGGTAAATTAATTTGGGTAGAATGGTCATTTTTATTATGTTAGCTCGTCCTACCCATGAGCAATCAATGCCTTTCCAATTGTTTAGATCCAGTTTTATTTGTTTGGAAAGTGTTTTGTAGTTGTTTTCATATAATTGCTGTGTTTGTTTTGGTAGGTAGATTCCTAAGTATTTTATATTGTGTAGGGTGATTTTGAATGGTGTTTCTCTTTCTACTTCTTGCTGCTCTAATGTGTTGGAAATGTATAGAAATGCTGATGATTT
>NW_025385854.1:6682-10042 GCF_016433145.1 Gracilinanus agilis
GCTTCTAATTTATCCCCATTGCATATGATGTTTGTTGATGGTTTTAGGTAAATACTGTTTATTATTTTTAGAAAAGGTCCTTCTATTCCTATACTTTCCAGAGTTTTCAATAGGAATGGATGCTGTATTTTGTCAAAGGCTTTTTCAGCATCTATTGAGATGATCATGTGATTTCTGTTGTTTAGACTGTTGATATGGTCAATTATGTGGATGGTTTTCCTAATGTTGAACTAACTTTGCATTCCTGGTATAAATCCCACCTGATCATGGTGGATGATCTTCTTAATTACTTGCTGGAGTCTCATTGAAAGTATTCTATTTAAGATTTTTGCATCTATGTTCATTAGGGAAATTGGCCTGTAGTTTTCTTTCTCTGTTTTTGATCTCCCTGGCTTTGGAATCAGTACCATATTTGTGTCATGAAAGGAATTTGATAGGACTCCTTCTTTGCTTATCATATCAAATAATTTGTATAGTATTGGGATTAGTTGCTCTTTGAATGTCTGAAAGAATTCACTTTTGAATCCATCAGGCCCTGGTGATTTTTTCTTAGGGAGTTCTTTGATGGCTTGTTCAATTTCTTTTTCTGATATGGGATTATTTAGGTATTCTATTTCTTCTGCTGTTAATCTATGCAGTTTATATTTTTGTAAATATTCATCCTTATCTCCTAAATTGTTATATTTATTGCCATTTAATTGGGCAAAATAGTTTTTAATGATTGCCTTATTTTCCCCTTTATTAGAGGTGAGGTCTCCCTTTTCATCTTTGATACTATCAATTTGGTTTTTTTCTTTCCCTTTTTTATTAGATTGACCAGTACTTTGTCTATTTTATCTGTTTTTTCAAAGTACTAGCTTCTAGTCTTATTTATTAATTCAATAGTTCTTTTACTTGAGATTTTAATAATTTCTCCCTTGGTTTTTAGTATTTCTAATTTAGTTTTCATCTGGGGATTTTTAATTTGCTCGCTTTCTAATTTTTTGAGTTGCATGCCCAATTCATTGATCTCTCCCCTCCTTAATTTGTTAATATATGTACTCAAGGATATAAATTTCCCCGAGTACTGCCTTGGCTGCATCCCACATAGTTTAGTAGGATGTCTCATCGTTGTCATTCTCTTCAATGAAATTGTTGATTGTTTCTATGATTCCTTCTTTGACTAATTGGTTTTGGAGAATCATATTATTCAATTTCCAATTAGTTTTTCATTTGCCTGTCCAGGTGCCCTTACTAATTATTATTTTTATTTCATTATGATCTGAGAAGGTTACATTTATTATTTCTGCTCTTTTGCATTTATTTGCACTGATTCTATGCCCTATAACATGGTCAATCTTTGTGAATGTGCCATGTGCAGCTGAAAAGAAGGTGTATTCCTTTTTGTCCGTATTTATTTTTCTCCACATTTCAATTAAATCTAACTTTTCCAGGACTTCATTCACCTCTCTTACCTCTTTCTTATTTATTTTTCGGTTTGATTTATCTAGATCTGACAGAGGAATATTTAGATCTCCCACTAGTATGGTTTTACTATCTATTTCCTTCTTGAGCTCTGCCAGTTTCTCCTTTATGAATTTGGGTGCTATGCCACTTGGTGCATACATATTGAGCAGTGTTATTTCGTCATTGTTTATACTGCCTTTAATCAGGATATAATGACCTTCCCTGTCTTTTTTAATCATATCTATTTTTACTTTGGCTTTGTCAGAAATCCTAATAGCCACTCCTCCCTTCTTTTTCTCATTTGATGCACAAAAGATTTTACTCAAACCCTGAACCTTAAACTTGTGTATGTCCACCTGCCTCATATGTGTTTCTTGTAGACAACATATGGTGGGATTTTGGTTTCTAATCCACTCTGCTATTTGCTTCCGTTTTATGAGCGAGTTCATCCCATTCACATTCAGAGTTATAATCATCAGTTGTGCATTTCCTTACATTTTCGAATCCTCCCCTCTTCTTACCCCCTTTTTCCTTATACTTTTTCCTTTTAAATCAGTGGTTTGCTATTGAGCTTCTATCCCTTATCCCCTCCCTTGATTAACTTCCCTTTCTATCCCCTCTCTTATTTTTCCACCTCTTTTTGTTTTTAAAGGCCTTATGAATTCCCTCCCTCTTCTTCCCTCCCTCTTTTTGACCTCCCCACTCCCTTGCTCCCCTTGGTTTATCCCTTCTAACTTGCTCAGAAGGGTTAGATAAGAGTTTTATGTCCCAGTGGATAGTATAGCTACTCTTCCCTCTCCGGATTGATTACTCTGAGAGTAAGGTTTGATTATTACCTCTTAATGCTCTCTTCCTCTCCTTCTTATAATAGTATTTGTCCCCTCTCCCTCCCATGCCCTCTTTGTGTGTAATAGAATATCCTATTTTTCTTATTCACTCAAGTTTCTCTTGCTGTCCCCTGCTATTCTCCCCCTCTTTCCCATCCCCCATGTCATCTTAGATTATTTAGTGTTCCACTCTCACCCTGTGAATGATTCTTCTGATTACTATAACAGTGAATACTATAATAGTGAATAGAGTTCACTACAGAGAATTATACATAACATTTCTCTACATAGGAATACAGATAATTAGATCTCACTGAGGCCCTTAAAAAGGCAAATTTAAAAATTATAAGTTTTCTTTCTTTCCCCTCTGTATCTTATTTACCTTTTCATGTTTCTCTCGATTTTTGTGGTTGGATATCAAACTTTCCATTTAGCCCTGGTCTTTTCTGTGCAAATACCTGGAATTCTTCAATTTTGTTGAATGCCCATTCTTTCCTCTGGAAATATATAGTCAATTTTGATGGGTAGTTGATCTGTGGTTGCAGGCCCAGCTCTCTTGCCTTTCTGAATATCGTATTCCAAGCCTTGCTATCTTTTAGCGTGGAGGCTGCCAGATCCTGTGTGATCCTGATTGGTGCTCCTTGATATTTGAATTGTTTCTTTCTGGCTTCTTGTAAGATTTTTTCTTTTCTTGGAAACTCTTGAATTTGGCAACTATATTTCTGGGTGTTTTCTTTTCTTGATCGAATGTCGCAGGTGTTCTATGAATCCTTTCAATGTCTATATTGCCCTCTTGTTGTAGGACTTCAGGGCAATCTTGCTGAATTATTTATGTTACTATGGAGCCCAGGTTTCTATTAATTTCTGTTTTTTCTTGAAGACCAATGATTCTCAAATTGTCTCTTCTAGACCGATATTCTTGGTCTGTCACTCTCTCATTGAGATATTTCATGTTTCCTTCTATTTTTTCAGTCTTTTGACTTTGTTTTATTTGTTCTTGTTGTCTTGAGAGATCATTAGCTTCTAATTGCTCAATTCTAGCCTTTAGGGATTGGTTTTCGGCTATAATCTTCTGGTTTTCAGCTAT
>NW_025385854.1:10129-10452 GCF_016433145.1 Gracilinanus agilis
TTGCTCAATTCTAGCCTTTAGGGATTGATTTTCGGCTATAATCTTTCGGTTTTCGGCTATGATCTTCTGGTTTTCGGCCATAATCTTCTGGTTTTTGGCCATAGTCTTCTGGTATTCCTTTTCAATCTGGTCATTTCTGGTGTTCAATTTTCTTATCAGTTCATTTGGTTTCTGAGCCTCACTTTCCAATTACAAGATTCTACCTTTTAAACAGTTATTTTCTTGCTAGATCTCTTCCATTTTCCTCAAAATCTCAGTTTTGAACTCTTCCATAGCTTGTGAGGAGTTTTCCTTATTTGAGGATGCTTGTTTGTTCTCCTCCT
>NW_025385855.1:0-5115 GCF_016433145.1 Gracilinanus agilis
CCTCTCCCTCCCTCCCTCCCTCTCCTCTGCACCATCCGGCTGCCGGGGGCGGGTGTGAGGTCCCTAACGATCAAGCCCCAAAATAAACCCCATTAGTTGCCATGTTCCCTCCTGCGGCTGCCTGGGCTCTCTGGGTGGGGGAATGCCCTGGTTATGCAGAGGGAGGCCCAACCGGGCCAGGGGGAGCCAGACCCCGGCCAAGGGGAACCGTCTTTGATCCTGTGGCCCATCGTGGCAGCAGATGAGAGTCATAAAATGTCTAATTAAATAATTAGTCTTTGATGGGTCTCTTCAGGGCACTTGGGGGGGGGGTGGCTGCCGCGCAGAGAGATGCCAGGAGTGGGGTCTGCCAGAGAGCTGCTCTGGAGGGAGCCCATCCTTAGGGGGCTCAGTCAGAGAAGGGAGATCCAGGCCAGCAAATGTGGATCAAAAGCCCACCCTGGGGAGACCCACCCTCAGCAGGGAAACAAAGGGGTCCCGGGTCCTGAGACGCCTCCGGGAGAGCAAGTAGCGCAGGAAGGGAAAGCTAAAACCAAATGGGCAGCAGCTGCCCCAGCTCCAGCCAGAACCTGCCCCCTGGGAGCACCGGAGCTGACTGGGGACTCGGCACCAGCCAGCTCCAGCGCCACAGGTGAAGGGGAGGCCCCTGACGAGGAGGAGGAGGGCACCTGGGCACCCCATTTGTGGCACAGAAGGGGGCCCCGAGAGCTGGAGTTAGAGCCCCTGCTGGCAGAGGAACCCGGAGAGTCTGGGCACCTAGGGGACCCCACCTGCATTCCCGCTCCCAGCATGCCCCCAGGTAAGATGGAGGCCGGGCCACAGCCAGGTGACCACCAGAGGAAGTCCGGGGCCCAGGCAGAGGCCGACCCCTGCTCCTGGAGGAGGCTGGCAAGGGGACAGACAGCAGGGAGGAGTGGGGAGAGGAGGCCTCGGCTGGTAACAAGCCCCTCAGCTCCTATCACTGCAGCACTATGGAAAATCAGCTGTTTCCATGGCAACCTTAATATCCAGAGTCCTCTCTCTCCCTCCACTCACACACTGCGAGTCCAGTAGGGGGACCAAAGTATGGCGGGGAGGGCTGGGCCTTCCCCAAGAGCCTTAGCTCCTACCCCTGTCCCACTGGACAGCCCATTTAGGCCTCCTCTAATCCTGGGGTGTCCACAGTGGAATTGGAAGCCCCCCCCCACTCTGATCATCTCTCGTCCTCCTCTAGGCATCCCCCAAACTTTGGGGAAAAGGCCCCTCCCCCCAGCACCCTGGGGCACCCCGTGGCCCCAGCTGCTCCTCGTGGCCCAGAAACAAGCTCGCCTCTCCACAGAGCTGCCCAGCTTCTCCCGGTGCCCAGGAAACCTCAGCTCAGAGCTGTTGCAAGGCAGGGGGGCCCAGAAGGCACCAGAGGCCCACCGGGGCCCGGACATGAGCCGGGCCCTCCGATCTGGCCTCCCCACCCCTGCCACGATACCCACCCAAAGCCCTGCACAGCCCCCGGCCCACCTCCTGGGAGCTCGGAGAACCGGACACACCCAACTCCACACAAAGAGACCCAGGCCAGTGCACAGCGTGAACACACACACGGGCACACACGTGCTCACAGACAACACCCCATGCAGACCCAGCCGTCCATTTGGAAGTGAGAAGTGCCAAGCCACAGCCAGCCACAGAGCCCGAGCCACGGACCCCCCAGCACCCTCAGATGGCACAGCCTCGGCCCTCCGGGCTTCACTCCTCTCTAGCCATGCCCGGAGCCCGGCGCCTCCGCCTCTCCTCCCTGCACCCTTGGCTGGGGGTCCTGAACCCGCCCCCTCCCGTCGGTGCCCGTGAAGCCTCCAAAGTGATTTATTGGGCCTGCCTGCTCATGCTGCAGTAGCTTCATTATGCCAGGGCGGGGCTCATTAAAGCCCGAGGGGCACCCATTACACGGTGGGGGGAGAGATTTCTTGGGGAGAAGAGCCAGAGGACGGACGGCTTCCTGGGCCAGAGGGTGGCTATTCCCCGGGGGGCCACGGATCACACCATCAGCCGCCATATTCCCCAGGGCTCCGAGGATCCCACAGCCAAGGAGAAGAAGAGACAAAGTGGGTCGGATTTCCCACCTACTCCCTCGTGCCAGGCTTGGGACCAGCTCGGGCTCTCGCCTCGCCCTTAGAGGATGTCCCCATGGCTTAAAAGCAAGGAGGGTGTGTTCCAGGGCGTGTCTACACCTGAGACCCCTGGATTCAGGCCCCCCAGGAGGGAGGGGGTGGCCCTAAAGATCCCAGAGACCCTTCTCCAAAGCAGGGACCAAGAAGGGCCCAGAGGCGTCGTCTATCTGCCACTGGGGGCCGAATGGCCCCGGCCATTCACAGACCCAAAGCCTGCACCTCTTCCGAGTTCCCAGCCAAAGCCCCAACACACGGTTGGCACCTCCCTGATCTAGAGGCCACATTCACAGAGGCAGGGCCAAGAATAGGCAGCGGCCGACCTCGTTAACAGGAGCACCTTCCCCACCTTCCGCCCAACCAGCCCCACGCCGCATACATTCACGCCAGCCCCCCGGGAACTTGTCTGCTGCCAGCCAGGGAACAAGGGCTCCACTGAGCCAGAGCCCAGCGACAGGAGCCTTTCTGGAGCAAAAGGCACCCAGCCAGCGGTGGACCCGCTACCCTCCTTCTGGGGGCGGCGGCAACCCAAAGTGGCACACAAAGCCCCCTTGTCCATACACCCCTGGAAACCAGCTACCCAGCCAAGCCGGCAGCCTGGCAGCCCACCACGACCTCCCCTGCCCTCAGACTGCAGATGGCAGGGTCCTACCCGCGTACCCCCAGCCAAACCCCTGAGCATTACTCCTTTCGGACCTCACACCCCAGAGGGGATCTCTGGCTGGCTGCTCCCCTGGATCCCAAATCCAGCCTCGTACTCTCTAGACCCGCCCCCGAGGTACAGGCCATGCCATAGCCAGGACCTCTGAATGGCATCAGAAGCTATTTCTCCTTTGGATGGCGGGGCTGAAGAACTGCAAGCATTCAGAGGCTTGAATGAGGAAGGGGGAATATCGGGGTTGCAGTGGGAGGGCGGTGAAGGAAGCCCTCTGCAGAGGCAAGGTGCTCGCCCTCCTCTGAGCCCACCCTCCTCCCATTCTCAGGACCCAGGGGTGCTCCATCTCCTCATTCTCCAAATCAGCAACAAGCACATGAAGCAGCTGCCAGTGAGTGTCTGGCAGGTCAATACAGGTGTTATGTAACTGGAGAAAAGGGTGGGGATGGAGGGAGAAAATCTGGGAGGGGGACAAGAGGGGAATAGCGAGGAAGAACGAATGGGGGTGGGGATGAAAAGGAGGAGAGGAGAGAAGAAGAAAGGGACCAAAGAGAGAAGAAAGAGAGGCTTCAACAAGGAAGCACACTCATGGAGATTTCCCACACTGTAATGTGAAACCCTCTGGCTCATCCCAGGAAGGGCCAGGATAGATAGAAGGGAAGCCTGACCTATTTTGGGTAAAGGCCTCCCAGACCAGCTCATCCTTTCATCCACTGGGGTGGAGTCTCAACTGAAATGTGGTAACTTAGTTAAGGCTCAATCCAGAATGGAAGCCTTGGTTTTCATGCCCCTGGTGGGTTCTCTCTCTCTCTCTCTCTCTCTCTCTCTCTCTCTCTCTCTCTCTCTCTACCTTCTCTCTCCCCTTCCCTTTTCCTTCATCTCCTCCAGGCCTCCCTCCCCCCCTCTAGAGTTCTCTTTTCTATCCCCCAGCAGCTTCCATTTTCTCTATCTTCTTTTGATTTCTTGACTTCCTTACTTCTATCACCATCTCTCTTGTCTCTTCTTCCACATAACCATGTGATCTAGGCAGAAGAAACAAGTCCCTTCTCCTCCCTGGGCCTCAATGTTTCCAGCCCCTAAAATGAAGGCCCTAATATCCTGGTTCTCTCTCCGCTTTGGCTCTCCCAACTGTGTACCCTTGCCTTCACTTCCCTCAACCTCCTCATTCATCCTGCCCACTTCCCATTCCAGGGCTGCTTCTGCCTGGACTCGCTTCCAGGATCCTTGGGATCCATCCTCAAATGTCTGGCTTCCTGCCTTCCAACGTCACCCCTCCATACTGTCCCAAGCTGCTTTCTCTACCCATGCTCTTCCTTCTCCAATACTTCTCCCACCCAAGAAGCGTAGGGTGAATATTGGGCCCTTCTGGAGACCATAATTGGTCATGGAAGGAAGAGTTTCCACCAAGGAAGGAGAGTTGGGTTGCAAAGTGGGAGAAAAGAATGAAATGGGGGGTAGAAGATAAGAAAAAAAGATGAAAAGAAAAGGCAATGGGAGCAGAAGAAGGCCGAAGGAGAGAAAGGGAACAGGAGGTCCAGATGGGAACCTGAAAGGAAATTGGTGAGGACAGGAGATGTAGGCCAGAGAGGAGGCAGAGTGACAAAGGAACAGGGACTTCAAAAGGGAGATGATGGAGGAATGAGCAAGGCGGGGACGCTGAAGATGGAGAGTAAAAGAAACAGAGGAAACAGAAGTAGAATAAAGAGGAAAGAAGGACAGACAAGGAGGTGGGAAATAACAAAGAGGACAGTTGAGAGCAACAGACAGGACAGTTGGGTGAGAGAAGCAGAGGATTGGTGAGAAAGTAGATGCACAGAGAGGAAGTCAAGAGGGGCCAGAGAGGAGGAAGTGAGGAGGGAAGAGATGAGAGGAGGCAGAGAGATGGAGTGAGAGTGAGAGTGAGAGAGTCAAGGAGATTTGGGTGAAAGAATACAGTGAGATGGTATGAGGGGACACAGGGATATAGGAAAGGTGAGATGGGCTGTGGAGAGAGATAGGAGATGAGGGCAGCAAGTGAAAGGTTCGAGATGGAGGAGGAATAAGGAGACAGAGACATGGGCAGGTGGGTGTGAGGGCAGAGAGAGGAGAGGCCAAGGACAGGAGTAAGAGGATTGAGAGGAGACAACAGGGCAGGGGAGGCACAGAGATGGGGAAGGAGGACAGAGAGGAGAAAAGGTAGATTGAGAGGGAGTGAGAGGACAGTGATGAGGAGGAGCAGCCATGAGTATTGTTCCATTCAATAGGTGGGGCAGAGATGTGGGTGTGAGGGACAGGGGCCAGAGATGAATGAAAGAGGAGAGAGAGAGAGAGAGAGAGAGAGAG
>NW_025385856.1:0-7034 GCF_016433145.1 Gracilinanus agilis
ACTTCAGGGCAATTTTGCTGGATTATTTCTGTTAGTATGGAGTCCAGGTTTCTATTAATTTCTGGTTTTTCTGGAAGACCAATGATTCTCAAATTGTCTCTTCTAGACCGGTTTTCTTGGTCTGCCACTCTCTCATTGAGGTATTTCATGTTTCCTTCTATTTTTTCAGTCTTTTGACTTTGTTTTATTTGTTCTTGTTGTCTACCTTTTAAACAGTTATTTTCTTGCCAGATCTCTTCCATTTTCCTCAACATCTCAGTTTTGAACTCTTCCATAGCTTGTGAGGAGTTTTCCTTATTTGAGGAGGGTCCGGATGCTTGTTTGTTCTCCTCCTCTGTTTGCTCGGTTGTCCGGATTTTCTCTGTGTAAAAGTTTTCAAGTGTTAAAGACTTCTTTTTCTTGTTGTTAATCTTTCTCTTCTGAAGTCCCTGATTTTGGGTAGCCATTGTTAGCCCAGCAGCTTCTCAGGTTTATCCTTGCGCTCAGCGTCTCTTCACGGTCTTTTGGCTCCTGAGGTCTGAGTTCTGGTTTTTTCCAAGGTCAAGCCCCCTGGTCAACCCCCTTGCTTGATCCTCTGCCAGCAGTTTCTTCACAAGTCTCAGGGCGCTGCTTCCACAGTCGTATACTGGTCTGCACTGGTTCCCACTCAGGGTTTCAGAGCTTTAGCTTGTGGCTGTTTATGCCTCCACCCACGACTCCGCCTGCGCCTGTGCTCTGAGCTGCGTTCTGCGCCCTGCGTCCGCTCTCAGCAACCTGCTCCCGCGCTCAGATTTTGTGTGCGTTTGTTAGCTTTTTGGGGTCCTAAATCTTGCTGCTCTCAAGAACAGGCCCCGGAGCTGCCAATGACTCGATGGGTGCCCCAAACTTGCTCTATTTCTTTTTAGTTGGATTCGGAGCTATAGGTGTTGTGTGTGGATGGGTTGGGGGTGGGGTGGTTTCTCATCCCGCGATTTAGTGAGAGCTGTTTCACCCTTTTATAGCATGGAAATGCCTCAATTCCACGTACCTTCCACGCTGTGCCCTGTTGTGGGGTTCCTCCATTCGTCTGGACTTATTTTTATGTCCCCTTGAGGAGTTTTGTGTGTTTCGGTCAGGAGAGGTTAAGAGCTGCTTCTTACTCTGCCGCCATCTTAACCCGGAACCTCCAGTGGTTTTCAACTTTCTCTCCCGTGAGTCCTGTCAAGGCTGCGAACCTGTTCTTGATTTCGCAATTGAATGCTTCTTTTTCCTCTCTGGTCTTTAGATCTTGCACGTTGAACTTATGGTGTAATCTGCCTGAAAGGTCGTAGAATGATTTCAACTTGCTTCTAAAAGTTGTCACCAGGAGTTGGTGGTCCGAGGCCACATCTGCACCACGTCTTGCTCTAACATCTAGAAGGCATCTTCTCCACTTGAGGGAAACTGTGACTTGATCTATCTGATTTTCCGTCCTTCCATCAGGCGAAGTCCAGGTTGACTTATGAATTTTCTTGTGTGGGAATATAGTACCCCCAATAACAAGATCATTGAAGACACAGAAAGCCATAAAGAGCTCTTCATTTTCGTTACAGGTGCCTACTCCATGCCTTCCCATGATGAATTCCTTTCCTGTGTTATCTTCTCCTACCTTTGCATTCAAGTCTCCCATAACGATCTTCAGGTCTCTTCTTGGTGCGCCATCAAGTAGTGCCTGTAGGGAGCTATAAAACTCTTCTTTTTCCTCTTCCTCTGCCTCTTTGGTGAGTGCATAGCATTGGATGATGGTGATCTTCTTCCCCTTTGAGTTGAACCTTGCTGACATAAGCCTTGACGAGATAGGTTCCCAACCTATCAGTGGTTTTTTTTGCTTCAGGTGTCATGAGCAGCGCTACTCCCTGGGTGTGGGAATGGTCCGGGTCTTCATGACCAGAGTAAATGATGGTTTTGCCTGATGTCAGTCTGGTCTGGCCGCTTCCATTCCATCTGGTCTCGCATAAACCGAGGAGACCCTGATGTTGTATCTTTTCATCTCATTTACTACCTGAGCGATTTTTCCACTTTCGTATAAGGTTCTTATGTTCCATGTCACTATTCTGGTTTTTGCCTTGGTCGTCAGAAGATTTATTGGCGAGCTGGCTTCCCAGAGGCTTTCACCAGCACGTGTCATGGACTCTGTTGGAGAGCAATCTTCCAGACTAGGCGATCGTTGATTTTGTTGGTTTGGTGAGGTAGCAGTTTCTATAGCAAATGTGATTTTTTACGGGGTGGGGTTGCTAGCCCCACACCCAACCCTCCTACTTTTTCAGCTGGGCTTGGGACCGTCCTTGGCGGAGTTGACAGTCTAATTAAAACAGATGAATATTAACAAAAATATAAACTGTACAGATAAATGAATAAAAAGAAGTAGATTACTTAAATCTATTTTGGAAAAAAAGAAATTAAACAAAACATCAATGAGGTCCATTAGGAAAACAAAAATTCTCGTTATGCCCAAAGGGCTATAAAAGAATGCATACGTTCTGATTCAGTAATACCACTACTGTGTATGTATCAAAAAGAGATTTTAAAAAAGGGAAAAGACCTGTTTGTACAAAAATATTTATAGCTGCTCTTTTTGTGGTAGCAAAGAATGGGAAACTAAAGGTACATTTCTCAACTGGGGTATGGCTGAAAAAAAATTGTGGTATATAATGGTGATGGAATACTATTGTGCTATAAAAATGATAAACAGGATGATTTCAGAAATAGCTGGAAAGACATACATGAACTGATGTAGAATGAAATAACCACAACGAGAATATTATACACAGTAACTGAAATATCATGGAATGTTGAAATGTGATAGACATTGCTACTAAAAGCAACACAATGATCCAGGACAATTCTGAAGGACTTATGAAAAAGAATACTATCCAATTCCAGAGAACAAACTATTGTAGTAGTAATGAATGTATATAGAACATGATTTATCACTTATTGATTTGAGTATATGTTTGAGGGTTTTCTTTTTCTAAGATTATTAACTTATACAAATGAATGATATGGAAATGTGTTTTTTCTTGGTAATACATATATAACCCAAAATGAATTGGTTGCCATTTGCAGGAGGGGAGGGGAAAGAATGGAAAGACACAATAAGGGATATATAAAATAAATGTATGTGGAAATTTGTTATTAAAATAATAAATCAAAATTTAAAAATAAAGGGAAAAAGGAGAAAAATCCCTGGCACCAGACACATTTAGAAGTAAATTTTAATTTACTTCTAGAATTTAGATGTAAATTCTAGAGGTAAAAATACCAAATATTTTAGGAAAAATTAATTCCAATATTGAACAAACTAATTGAAAAAAATGGGTAAAGAAATACTCCTTCCAAATTCCTTTTATAATAGAAATATGATACCAAAAACAAGGAGAGAATAAATAGGGAAAGAAAACTAAATACAGAGGTAGAGTCAAGATGTCAGCTTAGAAGCAACAAAAGTCAATTCCTCTGTGAAAAACCTTTCATACTAATAAAAAACAAAGAGCTTCTAGAGGGACAGAAAACCAAATACAACAACAGGACAGAGCCAGGGGAATCCTCCTGCTCAATTCAACTTGAAAGGTATGCAGAAAAGGTTGAATACTTGGGTTTAAGAGAAAGGAAGAAGGAAAGTCCAGGACCCTTCTCCCACCTATTGTGCTGAGACTCAGGAGGTTGGTGGGATCTTAGGGTGAGGTCTCCAGCCCAGAGTGAGTTCCTTGCTACTATAGCTACTGAAGGGTTAGGGGTCTGACCACAGCTGGCAGGGAGGCAGCTGGAGGAGAGGGGCAGAGAGAAGGACAGCCTGGTCACTGTGCTCAGCCACCACTTTTCCATCTTAGGCCTTTGTCTCTGGAACTTTTGGTCTTAGGGCAGATTCAGCTGTTCAGATAAGCTCAACTGGCTCAATCTAGTCTGTCAATGGTGCAGAAAAGAAGCCTCCAAATGGCAAAAAAAACTCAATCTCCAAGACCCCCACCTACTGCTCTGAGACCCATGGTATGGATCTGGTTGACTGGGATCCCAGGGCAAAGGCTATTAGCATGACTGAGTGCCTTGGTATCACCAGGGGAAACTTAGGCCTCTGACCAGACAATTTGGAAAGGAGGGGGCTGACAAAAAGGAAGAAAGGAGGAAGAAGGTAACTACCTTCAGCCTCCACACCTTTACTTTCACCTTCAGGTTCTGCTAGCAACTGGGGAAGATCTGACCTCAGGGCACAATAATATGACAGGACAGCTCCTTCAGCCTAATCCAGTTAATCAGCAGAGCAGAGAAGAAGCCCCTTAATGACAGAAAAGCTCAAAGTCACAGAACCAGGAAATAAACAGAGCAGCAAGAATACAGTCAATAAGGATGAGGGAAAGGGAAAAAATATGAGTAAACAACAGAAAAAGAAAAAAAGAAATTACAATCAATAGCTTCTATTCAGGTAATGAAGAAAGAACAAATGGAACAGAGAAGGGCCAAGGAACACCAAGCAAAAACCTAGGAACCCCAACTATTTGTACTCTGGCTTTGGAAGAACTCAAAACACAATTCAAAAAACAAGACAGACTGAAGAAAATTGGTAAAATAACTTAAAAAGCAAAATATGTCATCTGGAAATAGAGGCACATGAATTAAAATGAGAAAATAGTGTCTTGAAAGCCAGAACTTACCAGCTCGAAAATGAGGCAAAGAAGGTGAAAGATGACCTACAAAGAAAAATAGATCAAAAGGAAAAGTAGGATAAAAAGCCAGGGATGAAATTCAATATTTAAAAGAATTAGAATTGAACAGCTAGAAGCAAATGGCTTCATAAGGCAGCAAAATAATATGTATAAAACAAAATCAAAAGAATTAAAAATTGATGGAAACATAAAACACCTCAATGGTAAAAAAAAAAAAAAACAGATTTGAAAAATAGATCCAGGAGAGACAACTTAAGAATTAGTGGATTATAAGAAAATCAAGACAAAAGAAAAAGGCTGGACATCATTCTACAGGAAATTATACAAGAAATATGCCCTGACTTTCTTGAAGAAGAGGATAAAGTAGAAAATGAGTGTGTGAAATGGAATTCTTTAGTTTAACAGGAGACCTGGGGGGTCTTCTTACCATAGAAATGTGTAGGGATTAACCAGCACACAGTGACAGAAGTAGGAACCAGGAAGTCCCCTGCTAAGCCAGCATCAGTTGCAGGCTGTCAGTTGATGACACTTAGGAGAGTCAGTTGCTGGCAGTTGTTGAGTGAATTGCAGACAGGGCTGGAAGTTGCAAGGAAGTTGGGCTTCTGAGGGTGAGTTCGTGGTTGGGGGTTGATTGTTGGTAGTGTTGGGTTGGTGTTTAGTTGCTAGTATATAAAGGCAGGTCTGAGCTTACTGAGAGGGTTTTTGGCTTTAACATTTTAAGGGCTTTTTGCCTCTGGATGTCTAGAGAGAAGGAGGTCTCTCATAGGCAAGGATCTGCTCTCAACTGGCTACTAACAGTTGGGCTGCTATAGTAAACTGGTTGGAAGAGTGAGTGAATGGTTGATATATCCATTATTTTAGGGTGTTAGATAATTAGTGAATAATTTATAGATGGAGAAGAGCAGAATAGGCCTCGTGTGCCAAGCAGAAGAACCTTTCCTAAGAAGACAGTTAGAAATAGTTTTAGGAAATTTTATGTAGTTAACAGGAATTTTAGGTTTATTTATAGGGTATAAATTAAATAATCTCTCTTTCCTCTTTTCTATCTTTCCTTCCTTTATTATATTCTTTTACTATCTCAAAAGAATAATATTAATTCACAACTGTACTATATTCTCATTAAAACTTAAATTATTAAAAGCTGCTCTCTTATTTTGTTAAACAACCCTAATTTAATGCTTATAAAAGAATCCACAGATCACTTCCTGCATTAAATCCCAAATTGACAATGCTCAGGAATGTTATAGCCAAGTTCAAGAACTTCCAGACCTTGGAAAAGATGCTACAAGTTGCTACAAAGAAATAATTCAAATATCAGGGAGCCACAGTCAGGATTACACATGACCTGGCTGCCTCTACACTGAAGGACCAGAAGGCATGAAATATGATATTCCAGAAAGCAAAGGAACTGGATCTACAACCAAGAATCAACTACCCTGAAAAATTGACTATATTCTTTCAGGGGAAAATATGGTCATTTAATAAAATAGAGGATTTCCAAGTATTCTTGAAGAAAAGACTAGACTTAAATGGAAAATATGATGCCCAAATATAGAACTCAATAAAATCCCCAAAAGTTAATTAAGAAATGGGGAATAAAATATTTTTAAGGGACTCAATAAGTTCAAATGATTAGTATTCCTATATGAAAAGATGTTATTGTTAACTCTTAAAAATTGTTATTATCATCTGGGTAGCTAGAAGAGGTTATAGTGATAAACTGTATAGGATGATATTTAATATATATGTATATATAATATATATAATATATGGGTAAAAAGAAGATAATACTAAGAAAAATGGAAAAAAAGATGAAATGTGGCAAATATATATTTCATAAAGAAGTACACTAGTGTGTGTGTGTGGAGAATACCCATACAATGGAAGGGTGGAAGAGGTTGTAATTAGGTAATACTTAAACCTTACCCACACAGAAATTGACTTGACTCAGAGAGTAAAGAACAATCATATTCATTGGGGCAGAGAAATATATCATGCTCTATAGAGAGGTAGAAGGGTAATAAACAGACTGGTGGAGAAAGGATAATACATGGGAGGGAGAGGTTGGGGGTCATTTAAAAGGCATTATAGTAAGAGGAGAATAATAAGAGGGGAGGGAGTTTGAGGGGAAGTAACATTATGGAGGGGAAAGGGGAGAGACTGACTAAAAGCAAAACAATGGAGAGCAGGGTCAGAGGCATAAGAAAAAAGGCAGAATCAAAGGAAGAAGTCAAAATGGAAGAGAATAAATAGGTGGTAATCATAACTTAGAATGTGAATGGGATGAATTCACCAAAAAAAAATAAAGGAAGCTGATAGCAGAATGGGTTAAAAACTAGAATTTTACCATATATATATACATATATATATATATAT
>NW_025385857.1:0-1226 GCF_016433145.1 Gracilinanus agilis
ACAAAGAAAAATCACATGATTATCTCAATAGATGCTGAAAAAGCCTTCAACAAAATACAGCATCCATTCCTATTGAAAACACTGAAAAGTATAGGAATAGAAGGACCTTTCCTAAAAATAATAAACAGTATATACCTAAAACCATCAATAAGCATTATATGCAATCGGGATAAATTAGAAGCCTTCCCAATAATATCAGGAGTAAAACAAGGATGCCCATTATAACCTCTACTGTTCAACATAGTATTAGAAACACTAGCAGTAGCAGTTATAGAAGAAAAAGAAATTGAAGGTATCAAAATAGGCAATGAGGAGACTAAGCTATCACTCTTTGCAGATGATATGATGGTATACTTAAAAAATCCTAGAGAATCAACTAAGAAGCTGGTAGAAATAATCAACAACTTTAGCAAAGTTGCAGGATACAAAATAAATACACATAAATCATCAGCATTTTTATATATTTCCAACACATTAGAGCAGCAAGAGGTAGAAAGAGAAACACCATTTAAAATCACCCTAGACAATATAAAATACTTGGGAATCTATCTACCAAAACAAACACAGCAATTATACGAAAACAACTACAAAACACTTTTGAAACAAATAAAACTGGATCTCAACAATTGGAAAGCCATTAATTGTTCATGGGTAGGATGAGCTAACATAATAAAATGACCATCCTACCCAAATTAATTTACCTATTTAGCACCATACCTATCAAATTACCAAAAAACTTCTTTACTGAATTAGGAAAAACTATAACAAATTTCATTTGGAATAACAAAAGATCAAGAATATCAAGGGAAATAATGAAAAAAAATGTGAAGGAAGGGGGCCTAGCAGTTCCAGATATTAAACTATACTATAAAGTAGCAGTCATTAAAACAATATGGTACTGGCGAAGAGATAGAAGGGAGGATCAGTGGAATAGACCTGGTGTTAATGACATCAACAAGACAGTGTATGATAAACCCAAAGAGCCCAACTTTTGGGACATGAATCCACTATTTGACAAGAACCGCTGGGAAAATTGGAAAACAATATGGGAGAGATTAGGTTTAGATCAACATCTCACACCCTACACCAAGATAAATTCAGAATGGGTGAATGACTTGAATATAAAGAGAGAAGCTATAAATAAGTTAAGTGAACACAAAATAGTATACCTGCCATAATTCTGGGAAAGGAAAGATTTTAAAACCAAGCAAGAGTTAGAGAAAATT
>NW_025385858.1:0-1634 GCF_016433145.1 Gracilinanus agilis
GGAAAAAGGGAGGGAAAGAGGGAGGGAAGGAGGGAGGGAGGGAAAAAGGAAGGGAAAAAGGAAGGGAAGAAGGAAGGAAGGAAGGAAGGAAGCAAGGAAGCAAGGAAGCAAGGAAGCAAGGAAGTATTTATTAAGCATACTATGTGCCAGGTACCATGATACATAGCCTACAGATATTATCTTATTTGATCCTCACAACAACCTTGGAAGGTATGTGCTATTATTATACATTTTATAGTTGAGGAAACTGAGGCAAACAGCAGTTATGTGACTTTTCCACAGCTAGTAAATGTCTGAGTAAATATGAACTCAGGTCTTTCTGACTCAAGTCTGAGTATTCTGTCCACTAAGGCAGAGCTGGAAGAGAACTAAGAATTTAAAATATTAGAGTAGGAATGGACCTTAGAGATCATCTAACCCAAACTCCTCACTTTATAGGTGGGGAAAGTGAGACCTATAGAGAAGTAACTTGTCAAAGTCATATGCTAAATTAGTGGCAGAATCAAAGCTCAGATCTACATCTGTCATTCTGTCTATATTATTTTTCTATATTATTTCTATTTGCCTTTTTTCCTTTTTATAAAGGAATATTTGTTGACAAGCCAGAGCAAGGTCTGAGTGTGCTCTTCCCTCCATCCTTCCACTTAGTTCCTAAGAAGAATGGAATCAAACTTTTAAAAAATAATTTATATTGATATTTTGTTTTTCTATCTCTTAAAATGTTCTTAGGTCCTCCCTCTTCCCCTTTCAGAGTCATTCTATTTAACAAAGAATCATTTTGGGGGGGGGGTGAAGAAAAAGAAGAGGGAAATGTTTCAGCAAAACTGACCAATACATCAAAAAAAATTGTGTGTGTGTGTGTGTGTGTGTGTGTGTGTGAGAAACTTCCATCTCTGCAAAGGAGTCAGGGGAAGGTGGCTTCTCATATCTCTTCTTTAGGGCCATGCCGAGTCTTCGTAATTTTCCAACATTCACTTTTAGTTGTTTTGGTGTTGTTCTTTCCAAGTACATTATAGTGGTCAGCATGCATCTGTGTGTGTGTGTGTGTGTGTGTGTGTGTATCTACATATCTGTGTGTGTGACTTTCTTGGTTGGCTCTGCTTACTTTATTTTTTTTTAAACCGTTAACTTCTGTGTATTGGCTCCAAGGCAGAAGAGTGGTAAGAGCTAGGCAATGGGGGTCAAGTGACTTGCCCAGGGTCACAAGCTGGGAAGTGTCTGAGGTCAGATTTGAACCTAAGACCTCCCATCTCTAGGCCTGATCTCAATCCACTGAGCTACCCAGCTGCCCCCCTTTGCTTACTTTATAGTCATTTTCAGTCCAGGATCTATCCATAATTCTTTCCATTCATCATATTCGATGTTTCGTTGTTGTTGTGTCCAACTCTTTGTGGCCCCATTTGGAGTTTTCCTGACATATTAGAGTGGGTTGCCATTTCATTCTCCAGCTCATTTGACAGATGAGGAAACTGAAGGGTCTTGCCTAGATGCCTACCAAGTGTCTGAGACCAGATTTGAACTCATTTTTCTGAATCCAGGTCTGGAGCTCTATTCACTGTGCCACCTAGATGCTCACATCTTTCTTTATCTTCCTTCCTTCCTTCCTTCCTTCCTTCCTTCCTTCCTTCCTTCCT
>NW_025385859.1:0-402 GCF_016433145.1 Gracilinanus agilis
TTGAGTAATTAGACCCCTGTCAGAGTTTTTTGTTATAAAGATTTTTTCCCAATTTGTTGTTTCCCTTCTGATTTTGACTACATTGTTTTTGTTTGTACAAAAGCTTTTTAGCTTAATATAATCAAAACCATTTAATTTACATTTTGTAATTTTTTCTAACTTTTGCTTGGTTTTAAAATCTTTCCTTTCCCAGAGATCTGACAGGTATACTATTTTGTGTTCACTTAACTTATTTATAGTTTCCCTCTTTATATTCAAGTCATTCACACATTCTGAATTTATCTTGGTGTAGGGTGTGAGATGTTGATCTAAAACTAATCTCTCCCATATTGTTTTCCAAATTTCCCAACAGTTTTTGTCAAATAGTGGATTCATGTCCCAAAAGTTGGACTCTTTGGGTTT
>NW_025385859.1:495-11501 GCF_016433145.1 Gracilinanus agilis
CCTTGATATTCTTGATCTTTTGTTATTCGAAATGAAATTTGTTATAGTTTTTCCAAATTCGGTAAAGAAGTTTTTTGGTAATTTGATAGATATGGCTCTAAATAGGTAAATTAATTTGGGTACAATGGTCATTTTTATTATGTTAGCTCATCCTACCCATGAGCAATCAATGTTTTTCCAACTGTTTAGATCTAGTTTTATTTGTTTGGAAAGTGTTTTGTAGTTGTTTTCGTATAATAGCTGTGTTTGTTTTCGTAGATAGATTCCCAAGTATTTTATATTGTCTAGGGTGATTTTAAATGGTGTTTCCCTTTCTACCTCTTGCTGCTGTGATGTGTTGGAAATATATAGAAATGCTGATGATTTATGTGCATTTATTTTGTATCCTGCAACTTTGCTAAAGTTGTTGGTTATTTCTACAAGCCTCTTAGTTGATTCTCTAGGATTTTTTAAGTAGACCATATCATCTAAAAAGAGTGATAGCTTAGTCTCCTCATTGCCTATTTTGATACCTTCAATTTCTTTTTCTTCTCTAATTGCAACTGCTAGTGTTTCTAGTACTATGTTGAATAATAGAGGTGAAAATGGGCATCCTTATTTCACTCTTGATCTTATTGGGAAGGCTTCTAATTTATCCCCAGTGCATATAATGCTTGTTGATGGTTTTAGGTATATACTGTTTATTATTTTTAGGAAAGGTCCTTCTATTCCTATACTTTTCAGTGTTTTCAAAAGGAATGGATGCTGTATTTTGTCAAATGCATTTTCAGCATCTGTTGAAATGATCATGTGATTTTCTTTGTTAGACTGTTGATATGGTCAATTATGTGGATGGTTTACCTAATGTTGAACCATCCTAGCATTCCTGGTATAAATCCCACCTGATCATGGTGGATGATCTTCTTAATTACTTGCTGGCGTCTCTTTGCTAGTATTCTATTTAAGATTTTTGCATCTATGTTCATTAGGGAGATTGGTCTGTAGTTTTCTTTCTCTGTTTTTGATCTCCCTGGCTTTGGAATCAGTACCATATTTGTGTCATAAAAGGAATTTGGTAGGACTCCTTCTTTGCTTATGATATCAAATAATTTGTATAGTATTGGGATTAATTGCTCTTTGAATGTATGATAGAATTCACTTCTGAATCCATCAGGGCCTGGCAATATTTTCTTAGGGAGTTCTTTGATGGCTTGTTCAATTTCTATTTCTGATATGGGATTATTTAGGAATTCTATTTCTTCTGCTGTTAATCTAGGTAATTTATATTTTTGTAAATATTCATCCATATCTCCTAAATTGTTATATTTATTGCTGTATAATTTGGCAAAATAGTTTTTAATGATTGCCTTAATTTCTTCTTCATTAGAGGTGAGGTCTCCCTTTTCATCTTCAATACTGTCAATTTGGTTTTCTTCTTTCCTTTTTCTCATTAGATTGACGAGTACTTTGTCACTTTTATCTGTTTTTTCAAAATACCAGCTTCTAGTCTAATTTATTAATTCAATAGTTCTTTTACTTTTGATTTTATTAATTTCTCCCTTAATTTTTAGTATTTCTAATTTAGTTTTCATCTGGGGGTTTTTAATTTGCTCGCTTTCTAATTCTTTGAGTTGCATACCCAATTCATTAATCTCTGCCCTCCCTAATTTTTTAATATATGCACTCAAGGATATAAATTTCCCCCTGAGTACTGCCTTGGCTGCATCCCATAGAGTTTGGTAGGATGTCTAATCATTGTCATTCTCTTCAATGAAATTGTTGATTGTTTCTATGATTTCTTCTTTGACAAATTGGTTTTGGAGAATCATATTGTTTAATTTCTAATTGGTTTTTGATTTGCCTGTCCAGGTGCCTTTACTAATTATGATTTTTATTGCATTATGATCTGAGAAGGTTACATTTATTATATCTGCTCTTTTACATTTGTTTGCAATGCTTCTATGCCCTATTACATGGTCAATCTTTGTGTATGTACCATGTGCAGCTGAAAAGAAGGTGTATTCCTTTTTGTCCCTATTTATTTTTCTCCACATATCTATTAAATCTAATTTTTCTTGGACTTCATTCACCTCTCTTACCTCTTTCTTATTTATTATTTGGTTTGTTTTATCTAGATCTGAAAGAGGAATATTTAGATCTCCCACTAGTATGGTTTTACTATCTATTTCCTTCTTGAGCTCTGCCAGTTTCTCCTTTATGAATTTGGATGCTATCCCACTTGGTGCATATATATTGAGCAGTGTTATTTCCTCATTGTTTATACTGCCTTTAATCAGGATGTAATGACCTTCCCTGTCTTTTTTAATCATATCTATTTTTACTTTGGCTTTGTCAGATATCATAATAGCCACTCTTGCCTTCTTTTTCTCATTTGATGCCCAAAAGATTTTGCTCAAGCCCTTAACCTTAAAGTTGTGTATGTCTACCCGCCTCATATGTGCTTCTTGTAGACAACCTATGGTAGGATTTTGGTTTCTGATCAACTCTGCTATTTGCTTCCATTTTATGAGCAAGTTCATCCCATTCACATTCAGAGTTATAATTATCAGTTGTCCATTCACTGACATTTTTGTATCCTCCCCTAGACCCACCCCTTCTTTTTACACTATTTTCTTTTAAACCAGTGGTTTGCTTTGAGCCAGTATACCTTATCCCCTCCTTTGATTGACTTCCCTTTCTGCCCCGTCCCTTGTTATTCCCCTCTTTTTGTTTTTTAAAGGCCTAATGAATTCCCTCCCTCTTCTTCTGCCCTCCCTTTTTTGACCTTCCCACTCCCCTGCTCCCTTTGGTTTATCCCTTCTGACTTTCTCAGTAGGGTTAGATAGAGTTTTTTATCCAAATGAATAATAAAGCTACTCTTCCCTCTCAGGGTTGATTACACTGAGAATAAGGTTTGAGTATTACCTCTTAA
This sequence comes from Gracilinanus agilis, assembly GCF_016433145.1. Lineage (NCBI taxonomy): Eukaryota > Metazoa > Chordata > Mammalia > Didelphimorphia > Didelphidae > Gracilinanus > Gracilinanus agilis. Next base: position 3,407 of record NW_025385859.1, read on the forward strand.
TTCTCTCTTCCTCTCCTTCTTATAATAGTATTTATCCCCTCCTCTTCCCATGCCCTCTTTGTGTTTAATAGAGTAGCCTATTTTTCTTATTTACTCAAATTTTTCTTGGTGTCTCCTACTATTCTCCCCCTCTCTTTCCCACCCCCCATGTCATCTTAGAGCATTTAGTATCCTGTCCTCTCCCTATGAATTATTCTTCTGGTTGCTATAATAGTAAATATTATAATAGTGAATAGATTTCACTACAGAGAATTATACATAGCATTTCTCCACATAGTAATACAGATAATTAGATCTTATTTAAGTCCTTAAAGAGTCAAATTTTAAAAAAATATGAGTTTTCTTTCTTTTCCCTCTGTTTCTTATTTACCTTTTCATGTTTCACTTGATTTTTGTGGTTGGGTATCAAACTTTCCATTTAGTCCTGGTCTTTTCTGTGCAAATGCTTGGAAATTTTCTATCTTGTTGAATGCCCATACTTTCCCCTGGAAGTATATAGTTAGTTTTGATGGGTAGTTGATCCGTGGCTGAAGGCCCAGCTCTCTTGCCTTTCTGAATATCGTATTCCGAGCCTTGCAGTCTTTTAGAGTGGAGGCTGCCAGATCCTGTGTGATCCTGATTGGTGCTCCTTGATATATGAATTGTCTCTTTCTGGCTTCTTGCAAGATTTATTCTTTTACTTGAAAGCTCTTGAATTTGGCTATTATATTCCTAGGTGTTGACTTTTCTGGGTCCAGTGTAGAGGGTGATCTATGGATCCTTTCAATGTCTATCTTGACCTCTTGTTGTAGATCTTCAGGGCAATTTTGCTGAATAATTTCTTTAAGTATGGAATCCAAGTTTATATTAATTTCTGCTTTTTCTGGAAGACCAATGATTCTTAAATTGTCTCTTCTAGACCGGTTTTCTTGGTCTGTCACTTTCTCATTGAGATATTTCATGTTTCCTTCTATTTTATCAGTCTTTTGACGTTGTTTTATTTGTTCTTGTTGTCTTGAGAGATCATTGGCTCCTAATTGCTCAATTCTAGCCTTTAGGGACTGGTTTTCCTTTTCAATCTGGTCATTTCTGGTCTTCAGTTGACTCGCCTCACTTTCCAATTGTGAAATTCTGCCTTTTAAGCTATTATTTTTTTGCCAGATCTCTTCCATCTTCCTCAACATCTCATTTTTGAACTCTTCAATAGCTTGTGACCAGTTTTCATTGTTTTGGGAAGGTTTGGATACTTGTTTGTCCTCCTCTGTTGTCTGGATTTTCTCTGTGTAAAAGTGGTCAAGAGTTCCAGAGTTTTTCTTGATAATTTTTTCTTCTGGGGTTCTTGGCTTGCCATTGTTAGTCCCGCCCCTTTTCAACTTTGTCTTCACACTCAGGGTCTGCCTGTGCTTTCTAAGCTCCCGAGGGCTCTGGTCTCCTTGTCCTTGGGGTCAAGCCTCCTGGTAGTCCCCGGTCTGCCCCTCTGCCCAAGGCTCCTTTTGTAGTCTCAGGGGCTGCTTCCACAGCCTCGCTCCCATCTGCACTGGGTCCCCACTCGAGGTCCAAGCCTGCCCTCAAGATCTTTGTCCGGGCCTAGGGCAGTGCCTTCACTTGAGCAGATGCTCAGGAAAGTCCATGTGCTTGAGTTCTTTGTCCATGTCTAGGGCAATGCCTTCACCCGCGCAGAAGCTCGGGAAAGTCTGTGTGCTGGAGATCTTTGTCCACACCTAGGGCAATTCCTTCACCCGCACAGAGGCTCAGGAAAGTCCCTGCATTCGAGATCTTTGTCCGCGCCTAGGGTAATGTTTTCACCCACACAGATGCTCAGGAAAGTCTGTGCGTGCTCCCCAGCCACTTGGGGTCCCACGTCTTGCAGCTCTCAGGTACAAGCCCTGGGGCTGCTAGTGATTTTCTGGTTGCCCCAATCCTGCTTTCACTCTTGTGTTTTGGCCTTGGTGCTGTGAGTGGTGTTGGGGGGGGTGGCGTGGAGGGGCTTCTTCCTCTCACGTTTTAGTGAGAGCTATTTCACTCCTTTATAGCGTGGAAATGCCCCGATTTCACGTACCTTTAATGCTGCGCCCTGTTGTGGGGTTCCTTCGTTTGTCTGGATCATTTTTATGTCCCCTTGAGGAGTCCTGTATGCTTAGGTTAGGAGAGATCAAGCAGCTGCTCCTTACTCTGCCGCCATCTTAACCGGACTTATGGCTGGATTTTTTATACAATTGATTTAGTTCCTTGTATATTTGAGTAATTATATCTCTGTCAGAATTTTTTTAATAAAGATTTTTTCCCAGTTTATTGTTTCCCTTCTGATTTTGGTTTCATTGTTTTTGTTTGTACAAAATGTTTTTAATTTAATGTAATCAAAATTATTTATTTTATATTTTCTTAATATGTATGTGTCTATATTTTAAAGTCTACATGGATATTTGAATCTGAGTCAATTCTGTTTATTTGCTTGCAGTGAGATTAGAAACTAAAGGAAGGGAATGTGGAGAAGGAAACAGATTTAAAGCATTGGAGTTTGTACTATTATAATCCTATAATACTTTTATAATGCTGCAAAAGCATGATTTCTAGTTGGAAGGTCAAGGAGCCAGACCTATGTGAATCTAGTAATCCCAAGGAAGGGAATAAACTGCAGGGCAGCTTTTATCCTTTTCTTTGCCCTAAAAGTTAAAAATGGGCTTCAAAAGAGTTGAAATAAGAGGAATGAGGTACATGAGCAAGACATTTCAACATCTGTTGAATTCATCAGCTTTAATTGTTTCTTTTACATGGATAGGCATTTTCAGCAAGCAAGAAACCACCAAGAGGACAGAGCCACTCATGAATTTACCAAATTGGATATTGTCTCCTTCCACAGTTTTGTTCTTGAGATATTGACCTTTTCTTTAAGATATAGGTGATGGAAGGTTGTTGTAGTTGTAGTGTACTAATACTTTTTGCCCTTTTGCTCTTGAGATTATAAACTTCTAAGATATTCTAGCTATACCCATTGTGAATCTGTTGAGATTTGCATGGGGAATCATAGTGAGAGATTTTATATGGTGCCAGGATTCATTATGAGAGTTATGAGCAACAAATCAAATGATATCATGAAGAAAACTGATTCTAGAGTAAGAGGAGAGCCAAATAAAATTCCCCAAACTCAAGAAATAATGAAGAGTAACTCCCTGGACCAATTCCTGCACTATCCTTAAAGTACTCTGCACACACACACACACACACACACACACACACACACACAGACTACATATGGAAGGTCCTGGGTTCCAATCTGGCCTCAGAAGTTTCCTAGCTGTGTGACCCTGGGCAAGTCACTTAAACTCCATTCCCTAGCAGTTTTTCTACCTTGGAACTAATACACAGTATTGATTCTAAGACAGCATGGTTTTAAAAAAGAAAGAATCCCTTTATGTGAGTTAAAGGGACTCTGACAGGCAACATCTATACCTACTGTAGTATCTCAAACTTCTCACAAAAGGCATATGTATACCTATTTCCTCTATCCAACTTACTTAGTTCAGCCTGTCCTCACACAGGAACGCTTAATTTTCCAGAAAGGAAAATTACACTTGATCTGAAGATTTTCTGAAGATCCTGCAGGTCCCTTTACTGTGGAGAAAAATACAACGACTCATGATTTCAATCATCAAAGTGGTTTTCCCAAAGCACAGGTCCAACCATGTTATCCCAACACTTACACACACACACACACACACACACACACACACACATATACACACACACACATACATACTCAATAAACTTCAGTGACTCACTTTTACCTCTAGGATGAAATAAAAATCCTATTTTTTTAAAAGTCCTTCATACTATAACCTAGTCTTCTCCATGTGCCTTTTTAGATCTTACTCCCTACCAAATACTCTTCGATCCAGTGACACTGACATCAAGCTATTCCAGGAACAAAAGATTCCAAGAATTTTCTCTGACTATCCTCCTTGCCCAGAATGCTCTTTCCCCTCATCTTCATCTCCTGCCTTCATTTAAGTCCCAATTAAAATCCTATCTTCTTTAGAAAACCTTTCAAAAATCCCCTTTTTTTAATTTGGAAAATTCAATTAATTAATTATTTAAGAATATTTTTTCCTGGTTAAAAGATTCATGTTCTTTCTCTCCCCTACCCCCTCTCCCATAGCTGACATGTAATTCCACTATGTTTTGCAGTGTCATTGTCAAAAATCCCTTTTAATTCTAGTGACATCCCTGTATTTATCATTTGCTGTTTATTTGGTCCATAGCTTCTTTGTTTGCTTGTCATCTGGATTGTAAACTCTTGAAAGGCAGGTACTGTCTTCTGCCTCTTTTTGTATCTCCAAAGCTTAACACAGTGCCAAGCACATAGTAGGTGCTTAATAAATGTTTAATGACTGACTGAACCTGCTGTTATATAAACTATGCCATGAGATTACCTGTGTAATATAATCTCCCAAAGACCCCAAGTGGGTAGATTTTAACATGCTTGTCTCCCAATAGAATGACAGGGAGGATTGTCGGAAGCAAATTTCTCTCTTCAGTGTCACTTTTTTTTTTAAACATCATCTCTCAGTGACCTGGAGGTCAAAATACCACTGAGTAAATTCAGGTATAGATCAGGCCTCAAAGAAAGGAAATTAAAGTGCCAAGGAACCAATGAGACAAAAAACTGATTCTACAAGCCCTGCTCCCTGGGTGAACCAGGCAAATTAAGAAACTATGATTGGTTCCTGAGATATGACATGTGAGAGTTAGTGGGCAGGGAAAAGAGCTTAAAAGGGGAGACCCAGCAATAAGTAGAAGTCTTTGGCATATTCAAGGAGAAGGGGGCCTTTACTGGAGTATAGCTATATTCCCATTATGGTAGCCAATAGATTGGAAAGTTAAATATCCCTCTACTTCTTCCCTACCTTTCCCTCTCTTTGCTACTACTATTTTGATTTAATAAAGTTATTAAACTACCATCAGCCTCATAATTTTAGTTATTATACCTGTGATATTTAAATAATCATTCTGGATGGATTGGGTGTTGAAGTCTATTTTTCTGTTAATAGTGGATAGTTGCAGATGTTCAAGTATACCTTGAGTAATTTTTTTAGATACTTTCACCAAGTATAGAATGTAAATGGGCCTTTTGCAGGATGTTCATGCTATGTTCCCTTATGTCAATTCTGAATTAGAACCTGTTACTTGAATGTAAGGATGAGAGATACTTTTTGAATTTGTGATTTTGCCTTTGAAACTGTGAAATAATTGACAGGGGGTAATGCCAGTAGCAAAAACCTTAATACCAGGTTTTATACTCCCTGCCACACCAAACTTTTCTCTGAAATTTTCATTCTATGAACTGGAAGAGACCAGGACCTATCCCCAATGACCTTTTCTACAACCAGTGAAAATCAGAGGAGGTTTAATGATATAGTTTGTAAGATTTAAATTAATATCAAAATTCCAGATATTAATTTTTTAAGTTCATTAATAACTACTTGAAGTAGAAAGAGAGTAGACTAAAAGAAATAGATGTTCAAACCTAATTATTAACAAATAGTAAACCACGTGAGTAAATTATCCTGCCACTCATATCATACCACCTTCACAAAACTGGATCAGAGGAAGAGAGAGTGAGAGGCAGGGCTACATAAAACTTAAATCCTCTCTACATCAGCATGTAATGTGAGAAGGAAAGTGGGATGCTGAGAAATGAAGTTCTGGGGAACAGATTCTAATTACCTAAGTCTAAACTCCAATCATTCTAGAGTAACTGAAACATTTCCCTTTTTTTTGACAGGTTATTAGACCAAACAATCACTTAAGAAAATATAATGTTTGACTGACAGAATGCAAGGTATTTCCAAGTGAGAGGTAGAGTCGTGGATTTCACATCCTTATAAAAGAAACCACGCTATCAGTTTTTGCAGTTGATTTGATGCTTTACTTCAGAAACCTTAGATAATCAAATAAAAATTTATTTCAAATAATTAACAGGACTCAAGATGGCAACTTAGAAACAGCAGAAGCCAAAACCTCTCTGACTATGCTTATATACTAATCTTTTTTAAATTTTAATTATTTTTTTAAAAATATTTCCATGGTTACATGATTCATGTTTTTTTCTCTCCCCTCCACTCCCCCATCCCCTTAGCTGTTGCGCATTTTCACTGGGTTTTACATGTGTAAATAGATCAAGACCTATTTCCATATTATTGATAGTTGCACTGGGGTGGTCATTTAGAGTCTACATCCCAAATCATATCTGCATCAATCCATTTGTTCAAGCAGTTCCTTTTCTTCTATGTTTCTACTCCCATAGTTTTTCCTCTGAATATGAATAGTGTTCTTTCTCATAACTCCCTCAGAATTGTCCCGGATCATTGCATTGCTGGTAATAGAGAAGTCCATTACATTCAATTTTACCACAGTGTATCGGTATCTGTGTATAATATTCTCCTGATTCTGTTCCTTTCACTCTGCATCAATTCCTGGAGGTCTTTCCAGTTCACATGGAATACTTCCAGTTGATTATTCCTTTGACCACAAAAGTATTTCATCACCAGCAGATACCACAATTTGTTCAGCCATTACTTTATGGAAGGGCATATCCTTGTTTTCCAGTTTTTTGTCACTTCAAAGAGTGCAGCTATAAATATTTTTGTACGTGTCTTTTTCCTTATGATCTCTTTGGGGTATAAACCCAGCAGGGGTATGGCTGGATGAAAGGGTAGACAGTCTTTTAGTGCCCTTTGGGCATAGTTCCAAATTGCCATCCAGAATGGTTGGATCAATTCACAACTCCACCAGCAATGCATTAATGTCCCAATTTTGCCACATCCCCTCCAACATTTATGACTTTCCTTTGCTGTCATGTCAGCTAATCTACAAGGTGTGAGGTTTAGAGTTGTTTAGATTTGCATTTCTCTAATTAAAAGAGATTTAGAACACTTTTTCATGTACTTATTGATAGTTTTGATTTATTTATCTAAAAATTGCCTATGCATGTCCCTTGCCCATTTATCATTTGGGGAATGGCTTGATTTTTTGTACAATTGATTTGGCTCCTAATATGTTTGATTAATTAGATCTTTGTCAGAGTTTTTTGTTATGAATATTTTTCCCAATTTGTTGATCCCTTCTAATTTTGGTCATATTGGTTTTGTTTGTACAAAACCTTTTTAATTTAATGTAATCAAAATTATTTATTTTATATTTTGTAATTTTTCTAACTTTTGCTTGGTTTTAAAATCTTTCCTTTCCCAGAGATCTGACAAGTATGTTATTCTGTGTTACCTAGTTTACTTATAGTTTCCTTGTTTTTATTTATGTCATTCACCCATTCTGAATTTATCTTAGTATAGGGTGTGAGATATTGATCTATACCTAATCTCTCCCATACTGTTTTCCAATTTTCCCAACATTTTTTGTCAAATAGTGGATTTTTGTCCCAATAAATGGGCTCTTTGGGTTTATCATACACTGTCTTGCTGAGGTCACTTTCCCCAAGTCTATTCCACTGATTCTCTTTTCTGTCTGTTAGCTAGTACCATATTGTTTTGATGACCACTGCTTTATAACACAGTTTAAGATCTGGTACTTCTAGGCCACCTTCCTTCACTTTTCCCCCATTATTTCCCTTGATATTCTTGATCTTTTGTTCTTCCAAATGAACTTCATTATAGTTTTTTATAATTCAGTAAAAACATTTCTCGGTCATTTGATAGGTATGGCACTAAATAAGTAAATTCATTTGGGTAGGATGGTCATTTTTATTATGTCAGCTTATTCTACCCATGAGCAATCAATGTTTTTCCAATTGTTTAGATCCAGTTTTAATTGTTTGGAAAGTGTTTTGTAGTTGCATTCATATAATTCCTGTGTTAGTTTTGGTAGATAGATTCCTAAGTATTTTACATTGTCTAGGGTGATTTTAAATGGTATAGTTAAGTTCAAGAGGTCCCAGGCAAAGGAAAAAAATACTACAAGCAGCTAGAAAGACAATTCAGATATCATGGAGCCCAGTGAAGATCATACAGGACCTGTCAGCTCTCACAATGAAAGACTGGAAGGTATGGAATATGATATTCTGGAAAGCAAGGGAATTGGGTCTAGAACCAAGTATCAACTACCC
>NW_025385860.1:0-4745 GCF_016433145.1 Gracilinanus agilis
GAGAGAGAGAGAGAGAGAGAGAGAGAGAGAGAGAGAGAGAAAGAGAGAGAGATTGAGAGATTTTGGTTAGTTATGTCACTCAATCCTGAGTTTCTTTTGGTACTAACTTAGTGACAATATTAGGAGGAAGGTATTTGATACATCTTCAGTGCAACTTCAGGGGTCTGTGTTCTGTCTTCCCAACTCTCCTGCCAATCACGTATCCTATCTAGAGAAATCACTCATTTTTGTCTCAGAGATTATTGATGATTTAGAGGCATTTTCATTACTAAAATATATTTTTTAAAAAGGACAGTCTTTCTTGACCTCCTGCACTGTCTTCCTAGTTTCAAAAACAGGAGAAATAATTATACTGTTTATTGATTGGTTCTAGAGTAACAACAGAGGGTTTGAAATTCTCATAAATGGGACAAGAAAAAAAAGAACTAAAAGAGAAAGTTGTCTACTCTGCTTGGACAGAGGGTAGATGATAGGATGAAAACAATTGCTAATAAGAAGGCTTTAGAGGGATAAAAGGCTCATGGGAAGCACTTTTGCTCAATTTGAAAGTCTTTTAAGTGATAGTCCCTAGACAGAGAAAAAACATTATATGAAATTCAATTGATGCTAGTAAATTATTAGAACATCATTTAATTTTTATAGCCTGATTTCTAATAAAGAAAAGATCCATGTTTTCTAATAGCTTTGAGTATGAGCTCATTTATAGCATCATTTCCCACCCCAAATCCTTAGCAGAGACAAAAGAATGATTAGTTATTTTGAAAAATACACTTTCACTGATGAGCTATCATGCCATTAACTGAAGGTGCATTTTGCAGGACATATGAATATGCCTCTATGTTATTCTATCAAGCCTATATCTAGGTAATGTTATGTATGAGGTAAGTGAATCGGTATGTCAGCCTTCTGGATATAATTGAAAAGCTTCATTTTGCCATTAACTGTATGCTAAATAATATAGCTGTATTATCCCCAGATTAGTGTCATAAGCCTAATTACTGGGATTCTGGCATTCATTGTAGAACTCTTTACTCATAGAATAGAACTGAAGCAAATGTTTCCTGTTCCCTTTGTTTTTAGTTCTTCTATAAACTCTTTTAGAGTCATTATTAGGCTGGGAGAAGGTGGAATACGGTATCGAGGGAAGTGGAAGAAAATTATACCTTAAGCAACTTTTCAGGATGCATATTTCCCTTTTATTTCCCCAAAGAGAAAGTTATGCATTTATTAATGGTGATTTAAAATTCATTGTTCATTAAGGAGGTGCAGGTTTTTTTGAGACCTTACACAATAGCAATTGCTTCAAAACCAGAATCATTGTAAGCCTATTCATACTAGGAAGTCACCATCTACTATATCTTTCATGTAGCAAATTAAAACCACTATTTTCCCAAAATACTTTAGAGAAGACAAGAGTCTCCTTGACCAAAAACACTGCGACATATAGTCTGCTTTTACAAGAGAGGACAGTGATTAAATAGAACTGGAGACTGATCTTTTTACTCTCTCCATTAAGCCTTATTGAAATGTAAGGGTGAAGAATTTGCAGCTATTCCAGCTATGCTGTCATCCAAGAACATCAACCTTTATAAAATGTTGTCTGTCCCACAAGAAATGTATTGTGGCAATTGTCAACATTTGGCAATTTTGCTGCTCATTTTTTGTTGGAGACACAAGGAAAAGAAAAATGAATGAAATTCAAATCAAGTAACAGATTTTTGAAGTGGAAAAGGTGGAGAAGAGGTTCGTGAATTGTCTTCTATATTTCAATTAGCTTTCCAATCAAGGTTTTCAATCTAAAATTTATCAAACTTATTTTACTTAAATTATTGAAAACTTAAATAATTGAAAAATTAAAAGTACTTCCAAACTAAAACTTGAAATAATGGGCTAAAGAAAAATAACTTTCAAAACAGTCATATACACATCTATTTCAAAACTACCTTTGCTAACTAGTCCCTTTCCCAAAGTTTTAGCCTGAAAAAAAATTAAAATATACACAAAATTTTATTGCAATCCTACAAGGGTTATGTCAAGTCAAATACAACAAAAAGAATGAGCCTATCCCTAATATCAACTGACCATCCCTATCTCCTTACTAGCATAGTGCCTGAAAGTCACTAAAAGGACTTTTGTCCCAAGTATGATCTCTGTGTGTATTTGTACATCTCCTTCAGGTCCTGAACTTTAGCCCCATCTGCTCTTTGTGTTTCATGTTAGGAGTTTCTAAAGCTGAGCTACTTGAGTAAAAGGTTTATGTAACAAAGATAATTTTCCATTTTTGATGAACAAAGATTTGCATGTTTGTATTTGAGCTGAAATGTCTCCAAGGTAATCAATGTATATTTTAATCCATATGCTTAGTGAAGAATAATAACCTTCATTTATATAAAGCTCTATGCATATAAAGCACTTTACATATATTATCTTATTTTATCCTCACAGCAACCCTGTAAGGCATCTATTGCCAGTATTATCACCCTCATTTTGCAGATAATAATAGCTAACATTTATATAGAATTTTAGGGCTTGGGAAGAGTTATGTGTGTATATATATATATATTTATGTATATATATACATATATATATATATAATTTGATTTTCATAATATCACTGGGAAGTGGATTATTATGCACATGTTAGAGATAAAGAAATCTGATAAGATATGTGACTTAACTTAGCCAAGGTCACAGAATGGTTAAGTTTCAGTGGCAGAATTTGAACCATTATTCTCCTGATGCCAAATTAAATTCTTACTTAATCATAAAATTTTGCCTCAAACTATTGCAGTCCCCAAGAAGATAGCTAAATTCTTCTCCCCAAGGAGTTCTAAGTGGTACAGTTTTAGCCTCTTGCCAGCCTCCACTAATGTGCTCCCTGTCAACAACTGAATTTGATTCTATTAACTTTTTCAAAAAGGTCTTTACAAAGAAAGTATAGCAAGAAGAGTTAGGGTACATGTTCCCATAAATGTGCCAAAGTCTTTTTGAGATATTGGGATCTAAATTGACAAAAATTGGTAGTGAATCATTTACATATAGAATACAGGTGGCAAAGGGATATTTCCTTTCTTAATGACCTGGAAGTAATATTTTAATATGTTTCTTGTTTGGATATCCTCACAAAGTTTTCTGAAATTGTGGCATTGGTGATGACTGAGGAATATGTCAGGCTACTGACATAATATTACGGGGCTAAATTATTGCACCACTAGGCGGGGCAGCTTCTCCAATGGATGAGCTTGGCTTGTTTGATCACTCCAGGTTCTGTCTTTCCTCATTGTGTTCAGGTGTCTGTATGTGCAGGATGTTACCCTGCAATATCTCTAGACCTTGGAATCTAGATAAAGTTACTTCCTGAGCAGATTCTTCTCCAAGTTGCTGCTAAATAACCTCTTAACTCCATTATCCCTACTACTGCTGCCACTCATCTCCAAATGTTAGAAGGCTCTCTGACAGAACCTCTGGACCTCCCAAACTGACAAGTCAACTGGACACTTCCATTTCTGAGTTTCACTGGAAAGAGTAAACATTGAAGGACAAGAGCTCCCAACAGCTGTGGCAGGGAGTAAGATAGGGTGCTATGTATTTGTTACCCAAATTTTTTAATTAATGTTTTATTTCTTATTTTTTCCTAATTATATATAGACCCAATTTTAATATTTTTGGCATTTTGTGATCCATATTCTCTCTCTCACCCCTCCCTGCTCCCCAAGATGATATATTGTATGATATATGGTATACATTTACTCTTCTTTCTATTTTTCAAATTCTTCATTACATTAGATCACTCCCTGGGTAGAGAAACAGGAGACATATTGGAAAAAGAATGTGACATTAAAAACAAAAATAAAATATTATAATTTTGTCCATTGCATCAGTTCTCTGCCTAAGTTGATTATTCAGAAATCATGCCATATGGGAATTACTAGAAGGAATTGCAAATATTTAGTTCAGTGAAGAGAAGACTTAGGGGAAGAATGATAACTCTAATCAATTATTTGAAAGGTTGTCATAAGTAAAACACATAAAACTAGAGGTAGGTTTTAATATATTATGAGGGAAAACTTCTTAATAAATAGAAATCTTCTAAAAATGAAATATGCATAATTGGAGGGTTGCTTCATATCATTAAAAATCTTCATCTTAAAGCTGAATGGCCATTTGTTAGTCAATAATCATGTTTATTTTTATTTTTTACGTGCAAAGGGCTTTATTTTTTAATTTTTATTTTGAATATTTCCCCATAGTTACATATTTCATGTTCTTTCCCTCTCCCCCAAACCTCCCTAATCCCCCTTAGCTGATGCACAATTCCATTGGGTTTTACATTTATTTCAATAATCATATTTAAATGCCTATTATGAGCCAGAAATTGTACTACTCTTTTTTTAAAAAAAAGAGGGACTCTATCTAATTGATACTATATGCCAAATTCATGTTTTAAGGAAGAATTAGATAGATGACCCTTGAGGTCTCTTCCATCTTCTTCATGCTCCCTTCCTGATTGCAATTTCAATAAGACTAGGAATCTACCTCACCCCTTTGCACGATACTTTGTACATAGCAGGTACTTGAATTTGTTTCTGACAAATTTGTGTAAAATATATGACAAATGTTGTGCTAAATGTGTATATTCAAGGTATAAAGGTTCTATTAGAAGAAAAAGAAGACTCACCATTGGGCAAAGGTAATGAGTAGTCATCTCTTAGTTGATGGCAATTATTATAACTATATTATATATT
>NW_025385861.1:0-3658 GCF_016433145.1 Gracilinanus agilis
TATATCTATCTATATATATATATATTGTACAAAGGGGATTCTATTCACACTGTCTTAGAAAAGTTTTGAGTCAAAAGTTCCCTATAATACATGGGTTGGGGGGTTGTGAGGGAGGGGAAACAAGAGGCAGAGAACAAGGCGTAGTTACCACCCCTCTTCCCTCACACATCAGAGAGGGACCAGAAGGTGTCTCAGAACACACAGGAAAAAAAAAGAAAAAAAATATGAAAAACAGCTTATCTGCCTACTAAATAGTCAAATGTCACAAGGCATTTCATGATAGAAGTAATGTAAGTTATTAACAGCAAAATATTTTACATATGATACTAGAGGTAATAAGGAGCCATTAGCGTTTATTGAGGACATGGTCAGACCTAAGCTTTGGGAAATCAACTTTAAGAGTAGAATGAGAAGATTGACTAGAATGGGAGGGGAATAAACATTTATATAGTGCCTGCTGTGTTCTATATACTGTCTTAAGCATTCTACAAATATCTCATTTTTATATACACAAACACCTTAAAAGGAAAGTACTGTTATTATTAGAATTTTGCAGTAAGGAAATTAAGGCAAACATAATATATATATATATATATATTACATAACATATATATATATATATATATATATATATATATATATATAATATAATTGACTTGCCCAGGATCACATAGCTAGTAGGTGTCTGATGTTGGTCATGAACTCAAGTCTTCCAGAGTCTAGGCTTAGTGATCCATCCACTGTATCATTTATAGTGGGGTGGTGGTATTGTTCATAGTGGTCATTATGGTAAAATAGTTGAGAAATAAGAAAAATTGGATGGACTTTCCACCTCTTTCCCCATTTCATGATTCCAGAATATAATTCCAGATCTGATTTCTCTTTTGTTTGATATCCCTTCCATTTACATGGTTGGAGAATTTGAACCCAGTGACTGACTGTCATTCTAGGAAGTGAAATGAAGTCATAGATCATAAGAAAGGTCTGTACTGGGTAAATATTAAGAAAGAAAGATGAAATATGATTCTATCAGAGAACCTGTAAAAATCTTTTAAATTAGAGGATAATTTTCAATTAAAAATATTCAGGGTAACCTTGCTTATGATCAGAACATAACCATAATAAATAAGAGAAAAAAAACAGCTAAGATGTATCTCTGAAATTTGATGCATATTTTACAATGTTAATTTTTTGGTGGGTTTGAGTCCATTGGTTGTCAGATTTTGCTTTGAATTTTCAATGAGATGAAAGGACAGTTCCTATAAGACTCTCCTCTTGCCTCAGTGGTTAAAATGAGTGGCAAAAAGAAGTATCATAGAAAAGATGTAACTCCTGGACAGATCTCAGAGGGACATTATAATATTCTAGAGATCAGAAGAGGTGTTTCCTGCATCCTAAAATGGAACTTATCTACATGCATTATAAACATGAAATACTTGTGCCAAAAGCATTCCGAAGCAGTCAATGGGGAAGTGGATAGAATACTGGACTTGGAGTTAGAAAGACCAAAGTTTAAAATCTGCCTCAGAATTTAACTAGCTGCATAAATGATTTAACTTCTTTCTGCCTAAGTTTCCTCAGCAGCAAAAAAAAAAAATAGAATGAAATAAAAAGAAAGTATCTTTCAGCCTTTTTGTAAGAATAAAACAAAATGATACATTTAAAGTGTTTTTTGAAACTCTAAAGTCTTATAAAAATTTAACTAGTAGCTATTATCTTGTCTATATAGTTATACTGTCTGCTCAGTCAGTAAATTAAGAGTATACTAGTTAGGTGGCATAGTAGATAGAGCACTGGATTTGGAATCAAGAAGACATCTTAATGAGCTCAAATACTTCCTAGCTGGGATAGTTACTTAACATTGTTTGCCTAATCTTCCTCATCTGTAAAATGAATTGTAGAAGGAAATGGCAAACCATTCCGGTATTTTTGCTAAGAAAATAAAAAATATGATCACAGAGTCAGATGCAAGCAAGAGGACTGATAAACAATATTTTTAACTTTTCTGTGGCAAATATAGTCAAATTTTGCCTTCCCTGGGAAAATGAAGCAGGAAACTGGATAATTATCTAAATGTCTATTATGATTCTCAGAAAATGATTTTGGTTAAAAATATCCAGATATATGAAGATTGTTACTGTTCATTTATGTTTGGATAATTTGAGAATTACATCACTTCCCAATTTATCTTTTCAAGTTTATATTCAGCCTCAGAATTTGTCTACTGATAGGTGAAATAATAACAAAAAGGAAAAATAAAAGGCAGAGTTTTCTTAGTTGCTTACATTTGTCTTTTTAAATACAGGGACTGGGATAAAAATTTTAATAGTAAAATGAAGATTCCAAAGTCCCCAAAAGTTCAAAGGCTCTTTTGTCAGCTATCCATAATGAATATGGTAGAAAATTGTTCCCAAGAACATCTTCTGGATACATTGATATTTTCCCCCTTATTCATTAGGAATTTCCCAGGAAGGAAATCCCTTTTCCACATAAAATCTATCTGAATCAGCTCTGAAACATATAGTCTTAGAGAGCTGCTTGAGGGCATTGAGAGATTAGATGACTAACTTGTAGTAGCATAGACATAATAATAATAACTAGTATTTCTAAAGAGTGATTTGATTCTCACAAAATCCATGGTAGATAAGTATTATTTACAATCTCCATTTTATATATCAAACTGAGACAGAGGTTAAGTAATTTGCTTAATTTACACACCCCACCCAAGAAGTATATACAACTAGATTTCGACTCCAGATATTTGAACTCTATTCACTGTGTAATTAGCTGTGTCTGAAGCCAGATTACTATCCAATATGCAACATTCTTTCAATTCTCCAGTCATGGAATGTTTCTTCAAATTATTTCATTTCTCTGGATCTCAGTTTCTTTATCTGAAAAATAAGCAGCTTGAACTATTTAATCTAATATCCCTATACCTGTTCAGACATTCCCTACCTGTTCTCCACAATTCGAGTGGAGACATGGAGCTGGAAGCACATTAAAGTTTACTGATGGATACAGATCCTAAGTAGTCTTCTGAGCTCCTTAGGAAATTTTAGAAAAAATATACACAAATATTAATATTGAGAGACAATCTTGGAAAGGAGTGAAAGATGAATGTTGTCCCCATGTGCCCTCACCCATGTTCACAAAGATTTGCGTTTTCACTGGTGGCATTTTGCAAAAGCAAAACCAGGTGGTCATTCTTCACTTCATAGTCCATTGAAAGCCATGGAGATATTTCAAAATTCTCTCTTTTGTGAGGCAGAGAATCCAGCATGTTTTCTCCGGAGTAAATTGAAGGAATCCTGTTCTCTATTACACCATGGAATTCCTTGTCAGTAATAAAACTATTCATTGAATCTCTAGACAAAAGTTTAAGAGTTATATTCAGATTGGTGATAAATCCTGGGATTTAAAAAAATTAGAACCATTGCTGGGTTTGTACCCCAACCATTGCTGGGTTTGTACCCCAAAGAGATCATAGATAAACAGACTTGTACGAAAATATTCATAGCTGCGCTTTTTGTGGTGGCAACAAATTGGAAAAGGAGGGTATGTCCTTCAATTGGGGAATGGCTGAACAAACTGTGGTATATGCGGGTGATGGAATACTATTGTGCTAAAAGGAATAATAAACTGGAGAAGTTCCAGG
>NW_025385862.1:0-5433 GCF_016433145.1 Gracilinanus agilis
ATGATCTCTTTGGGGTACAACCCCAACAATGGTATGGCTGGATCAAAGGGCAGGCATTCTCTTATAGCCCTTTGAGAATAGTTCCAAATTGCCAGCCAGAATGGTTGGATCAGTTCACAACTCCACCAGCAATGCATTAATGTCCCAATTTTGCCAATCCCCTCCAGCATTCATTACTCTCCCCTTCTTTCATTTTAGCCAATCTGCTAGGTATGAGGTGATACCTCAGAGTTGTTTTGATTGGCATTTCTCTAATTATTAGAGATTTAGAACACTTTCTCATGTGCTTATTAATAGTTTTGATTTCTTTATGTGAAAACTGCCTATTCATATCCCTTGCCCATTTATTGATTGGAGAATGGCTTGATTTTTTTATACAATTGATTTAACTCCTTGTATATTTGAGTAATTAGACCCCTGTCAGAGTTTTTTGTTCTAAAGATTTTTTCCTAATTTGTTGTTTCCCTTCTGATTTTGGTTGCATTATTTTTGTTTGTACAAAAGCTTTTTAATTTAATATAATCAAAATTATTTATTTTATATTCATAATTTTCTCTAACTCTTGCTTGGTTTTAAAATCTTTCCTTTCCCAGAGATCTGACAGGTATACTATTCTGTGTTCACTTAATTTTTTTATAGTTTCCCTCTTTATATTCAAGTCATTTACCCATTCTGAATTTATCTTGGTGTATGGTGTGAGATGTTGATCTAAACCTAATCTCTCCCATATTGTTTTTGGTGTTTGTATTTTACCAGAAAGTAATTCCTAACCCCAAATAATGAAGCTCAGACAGTACAATCTTAAACAACATTTAAAGAGTATTGTTTTTTGTTAAAACCTTACCTTCCATCTCAGCATCAGTATTATGTACTGGTTCCAAGCAGAAGAATGGTAAGAGCCAGGCAATGAGGGTTAAGTGACTTGCCCAGAATTTCATAGTTGGAAGTGTCTGAAGTCATATTTGAACCCAGCACTTCCCATTTTTAGGCAGGTTTCCCATCCACTGAGCCACCTATCTTCCCATGGGGAATAGTAATAAGCCTTGCAAATGGCATGAAGATTACTCCTTTTCCCCATGTGACTGGTCATGTATAGAACTCTTCAGCTAACTAACATTTCCAGATGTACTGCTCTATTTTTCCTCTCACCCAGAGGATTTATACTTATTGTGAAAGACACTTCATCATCAGTAGTGACTAACAAGGTATGAAGCAATCCCAATATTTTAATCAGAGTTTGGGGAGTATTCCTGCTGAATAGCAGAAAATACACTTCTTAAAACCAATTTTTCATTTGTTTCCTCATTTGCATCTGCACTTTAAAGAGAATTGATATTTTAAAGTGAGTGATAATTAATCTTTGAAAACACTTTGATTGGTTGGTTTAATCACATTTTGAAATACCCATTGTTTGCAGAGGTCAAGCAATGGTCTTTGGAGAGCTATTGGGGGATGTGTGGAGAACTCTGCAGAGGTAGTTTGAATGACAGGCTGAAGAACATCAACACTAGCATACAGATGAGATGGCATTAAGCTATGTAACAGCCCTGCTCTGGGACTAGTAGAATAGGAGTTCAGATCAGCACAGTTGCTGACCTCCTTAGTAATCCTTGGGAGGCTGCCTGGGTAAAAGAAGTAACAACATGTAGAAAATTGGTCTTTTCATTGTTTCATGATGATTTCATAGCCATTTTAGATTAACTTCCTGACTAATCTGATCAATCATTTAGAAATGAGTCCATAAAGATGAATGGGGAAAAGCAGAGAATCTGATGGACAAAAGAGGTTCATCTATTGGCTGGGTGTAGTCAAAGCCTTGGTTACCATTTTCACTGGATGAATATTTCAAAAAGGCATTGATTAAGCTGATTGTCTAGCATAATTCCAAGTCCTTTCTCAGATATTTAAGTAGAAGTTGTAATCTCTGTCTTTGAGGGATTGTTGGGCAAAAATGTTATAATAGGACTGAAGGCCATTCCCAAGCATTTTGTGGTCAAGTCCTAATCTAGGATAATCTGTATGCTATAGAAATTTTAAGGTGACCATGTACTGTCCTGGACTGTTTTATGGAAGCAACAAATCTTAAGCTGAGTACTTAAGAAATTAGACTGTATAAGAGGAGAATGGGCTGAAAGTTATCCAAATCTCCTATATACTCACATAAATGCTATAAAGAATTAATTCCATATGAACTTCATTCTCTCTACTGTCTAATCAATACCCTTATAACCTAAAAGTGACTTGGGTCCTAATGAAAGTTAAAAAAAATCTACCATATGCCATTCTCAATTCCCACCATCCAATATACATTGGAAGAAGTGGGTTTATCATGTGGGTCATAGAATATGTTATACTGAACTTTCATGGAAATCGTGGGGATGAATTTAAGGTTTTAGGGAAAAAATCCTAGCAGCAGGGTCAAGATGGCAGCTTAGAAGTAGCAAAAGTGGATTCTTCTGTAAAAATTATTCCACACCAATAAAAAACAAAGTGCTTCAAGGGGGACAGAAAATCAAATCCAACAATAAGACAGATATGAGGGTCTCTCCTGCTCAATTCACCTTAAAAAGGTATGCAGAGAAGGTTGAATTCTCAGGTTTAAGGAGAAGAAAGAAGGAGGTCCCAGGGCCCTTCCCTCACCCAGCCCTTGTGCTGAGATTCCAGTGGTGTGGTTGGTGGGATTTCAGGGCTAGGACTCCAACCAGAATGGAATACTTTGCTACCCCAACTATGGGAAGCTCAGGACTCTGACGATAGCTGGCAATGAGGCAACTGGAGTAGAGAAGCAGAGAAGAGGGCAGGCTGGTTTTAGCCTTCAGTCACCACACCTCCATCTTGGGCCTCTGCCTCTGGAAATTTTGGCCTCAGAGCACATTCGGCTCTGCAGATCAGCTCAACTGGCTTAATCTAGTTTATCAAAAGTGCAGAGAAGAAGTCTCCAGAGGGCAGAGAGGCTCAGTCTCATGGAGCTGGCAGAAAACCAGAGAAGAAAGGGTATAGAGTGGACAGAGAGTCAGACTCAGCAGCAGGACAGAGTCATGGGTCTCTCCTGTTTGATCCAGCCTAAAAGGTAATCAGATAAAGTTCAATTCTCAGGAATAAGGGAAATATCCAACACCCTTCCCCCACATACTGTGTTGAAACTCATCATAGGAATCTGGCTGACTGAGATCCCAGGGAAAATGCTGCAACCACAATAGAGTACATTGGTACTACCATGGGAAGCTTAAGACTCTGACAGGGTAGCTGGCAGGGAGGCAGCTGGCAGAAGGGAGTAGAGAGGCAAACCAAGGGTAACTCCTTCAGCCTCCACACCTTCACTTTCACCTTCAGCTTCTGCTGGCCACTGAGGAATATCTGGCCATAAGGCACATTAATAGAACTGTTTAGCTCCATCAGCCTAATCCAGTTAATCAGTTGAACAGAGAAGGCTCTTCATGGCAGAAAAGTCTAAACTCACACATCCCGCAATAAACAGAGGAGCAAGAATATAACCAATAAGGAGGGAGGGAGGAAGGAAAAAATATGAGTAAACAACTGAAAAAGAAAAAAGAAATTACAACCAATAGCTATTCAGGTAATGAACAAAGAACAAATATAACAGAGGAGACCACGGAACACAAAACAAAAACCCAGGAACTCTAGTGAATTGGACTTGGGCTTTGGAAGAACTTAAAACAAAATTCAAATAAACAATTAAGAGAGGTTGAAGAAAATTGGGGAACGAACCTAGAAATCAAAAACTAGGTCATCTGGAAATGGAGGTACATGAACTAAAACAAGAAAATCGTGTCATAAAAGCCAGAATTGACCAGCTTAAAAATGAAGCAAAGAAGGTAAAATATAAAAACAATGACCTACAAAGAAAAATAGATAAAAAAGAAAAGAAGGTTCAAAATGTCAGGGATGAATTAAATAATTAGAAGTGAATGACTTCACAAGGCAGCAAAAATCTATAAAACAAAATGAAAAGATTGAAAAAATTGAGAAAAATATGAAAACACCTCATTGATAAAACAACGAACCTGGAAAATAGATCGAGGAGAGACAATTTAAGAATTATTCGACTTCCAGAAAATCATGACTAAAGAAAAAGCCTAGATGTAATTTTACAGAAAAGTATCCAAGAAAACTGCCATGAAAATTTTGAACAAGAGGGTAAAGTAGAAATCAGAAGAATTCACAGATCACCTCCTACATTAAATTCCTAATTGAAAATGCCCAGGAATATTATAGCCAAGTTCAAGAACTTCCAAACCAAGTCAAAGATATTGCAAGCTGCTAAAAAGAAATAATTCAGATATCATGGAGCCACAGTCAGGATTACACAGGACTTGGCTGCATCCAAAATGAAGGACTGGAAGGCATGGAATATAATATTCTAGGAAGCAAGAGAACTGGGTCTACACCCAAGAATCAATTACCTAGCAAAATTGCCTATATTCTTGCAAGGGAAAGTGTGGTCATTTAATAAAACAGAAGATTTCCAAGCATTCCTGAGAAAAGACTGGACTCAAACAGAAAATTTGATGCCCAAATACAAAACTAAAGAGAACCATCAAAATGTAATTAAGAAAAGGGGGAAAATTAAGGGACCCAATGAGTTCAAATGATTTGTATTCTGATATGAAAAGATGATATTGGTGACTTTTAAAAATTGTTATTATCATTGGGGTAGCTAGAAGAAGTATACCTAGAGTTTACAGTGATAAATTATATAGGACAATATGTTAAAAAAAACTAGGGGTAAAAAAGAAGATAATACTAAGAGAAAAAGGAAAAGAAATAAAATGGGGTAAATATATATTTCATAAAAAAGCACATGAGGGGAGGAGGGAAAGACCAATACAATGGAAGGGAGGAAGAAGTTGACCATAGGTAATACTTAAATCTCATGTTCAATGGAATTGGCTCAGAGAGGGATGAGCAGTCATATCCAATTGGACAGCAAATTGTATCATGACTTATAGAGAAGTAGAAGGGTTATAAGTGGACTGTTAGGGAGGGAAGCAATACAAAGGAGGGAGAGTTTGTGGGGGGGGTCATTTAAAGGCACTGTAGTGAGAGAGGAATAATAAGAAGGGAGAGGAAAAGGGGGAGACTGACTAAAAGCGAAAAGTTGGAGGAGAGGGTAAGAGGGATAAGAGAGAAGGCAGAATCAAAGGAGGAAGTAAAAATGTAGGGGAATATACAGATGGTAATCATAAATGTGAATGTGAATGGGAAGAACTTACCAATAAAAAGGAAAAGGATAACAGAATGTATTAAAAACCAGAATCCTACCATATGTTGTCTACAAGAAACACACTTGAGGCAGGTAGACATACACAGGATAAAGGTGAGAGGGTGGAGTAGAATTTGCTGGGCTAAAACTGAGACAAAGAAACCAGGAGTAGCAATTATGATCTCAGAGAAAGTAAAGCAAAAATAGTT
>NW_025385863.1:0-6071 GCF_016433145.1 Gracilinanus agilis
AAATATAACAATTTAGGAGATATGGATGAATATTTACAAAAATATAAACTGCCTAGATTAACAGTAGAAGAAATAGAATACCTAAATAATCCCATATCAGAAAAAGAAATTGAACAAGCCATCAAAGAACTCCCTAAGAAAAAATCGCCAGGGCCTGATGGATTCACAAGTGAATTCTATCAGACATTCAAAGAGCAACTAAACCCAATACTATACAAATTATTTGATATAATAGGCAAAGAAGGAGTCCTACCAAATTCCTTTTATGACACAAATATGGTACTGATTCCAAAGCCAGGGAGATCAAAAACAGAGAAAGAAAACTACAAAAAAAAAAAAAAAAAAAAAAAAAAAAAAAAAAAAAAAAATAGAATACTAGCAAAGAGACTCCAGCAAGTAATCAAGAAGATCATCCACCATGATCAGGTAGTATTTATACCAGGAATGCAAGGATGGTTCAACATTAGGAAAACCATCCACATAATTGAACATATCAACAATCTAACAAACAAAAATCACATGATTATCTCAATAGATGCTGAAAAAGCCTTTGACAAAATACAGCATCCATTCCTATTAAAACAATGGAAAGTATAGGGATAGAAGGACCTTTCCTAAAATTAATAAACAGTATATACCTAAAACCATCAACAAGCATCATATGCAATGGGGATAAATTAGAAGCCTTCCCAATAAGATCAGGAGTGAAACAAGGATGCCCATTATCACCTCTATTATTCAACATAGTACTAGAAACACTAGCAGTTGCAATTAGAGAAGAAAAAGAAATTGAAGGTATCAAAATAGGCAATGAGGAGACTAAGCTATCACTCTTTGCAGATGACATGATGGTCTATGTAAAAAATCCCAGAGAATCAACTAAGAAGCTTGTAGAAATAATCAACAACTTTAGCAGAGTTGCAGTACACAGAATAAATGCACATAAATCATCAGCATTTCTATATATTTCCAACACATTAGAGCAGCAAGAGGTAGAAAGAGAAATACCATTTAAAATCACCCTAGACAATATAAAATACTTAGGAATCTATCTACCAAAACAAACACAGCAATTATATGAAAACAACTACAAAACACTTTCCAAACAAATAAAACTAGATCTATACAATTGGAAAACCATTGATTGCTCATGGGTAGGACAAGCTAACATAATAAAAATGACCATTCTACCCAAATTAATTTACCTATTTAGCACCATACCTATCAAACTACCAAAAAACTTCTTTACTGAATTAGGAAAAACTATAACACATTTCATTTGGAATAACAAAAGATCAAGAATATCAAGGGAAATAATGAAAAAAAATGTGAAGGAAGGGGGCCTAGCAGTACCAGATATTAAACTTTTCTATAAAGCAGCATTCATCAAAACAATATGGTACTGGCTAAGAGACAGAGAGGAGGATCAATGGAATAGACTTGGGGTAAATGACATCAGCAAGACAGTGTATGATAAACCCAAAGAGCCCAACTTTTGGGACATGAATCCACTATTTGACACAAACTGCTGGGAAATTTGGAAAACAATATGGGAGAGATTAGGTTTAGATCAACATCTCACACCCTACACCAAGATAAATTCAGAATGGGTGAACGACTTGAATATAAAGAGGGAAACTATAAATAAGTTAAGTGAACACAGAATAGTATACTTGTCAGATCTCTGGGAAAGGAAAGATTTTAAAACCAAGCAAGAGTTAGAGAAAATTATAAAATGTAAATTAAATGGTTTTGATTATATTAAACTAAAAAGCTTTTGTACAAACAAAAACAATGCAGCCAAAATCAGAAGGGAAACAACAAATTGGGAAAAGATCTTTATAACAAAAAATTTCTGACAGGGATCTAATTACTCAAATATACAAGGAGTTAAAGCAATTGTATAAAAAATCAAGCCATTCCCCAATTGATAAATGGGCAAGAGACATGAATAGGCAATTTTCAGGTAAAGAAATCAAAAGTATCAATAAGCACTTGAGAAAGTGTTCTAAATTTCTAATAATCAGAGAAATGCAAATCAAAACAACTCTGAGGTATCACCTCACACCTAGCAGATTGGCTAAAATGAAAGAAGGGGAGAGTAATGAATGCTGGAGGGGATGTGGCAAAATTGGGACATTAATGCATTGCTGGTGGAGTTGTGAACTGATCCAACCATTCTGGCTGTCAATTTGGAACTATGCTCAAAGGGCTATAAAAGAATGCCTGCCCTTTGATCCAGCTATACCATTGTTGGGTTTGTACCCCAAAGAGATCATAGATAAACAAACTTGTACAAAAATATTTATAGCTGCGCTTTTTGTGGTGGCAAAAAACTGGAAAAGGAGGGTATGTCCTTCAATTGGGGAATGGCTGAACAAATTGTGGTATATGCTGGGGATGGAATACTATTGTGCTAAAAGGAATAATAAACTGGAGGATTTCCATGTGAACTGGAAAGAACTCCAGGAATTGATGCAGAGTGAAAGGAGCAGAGCCAGAAGAACACTGTACACAGAGACGATATACTGTGGTAAAATTGAATGTAATGGACTTCTGTACCAGCAGCAATGCAATGTCATAGGACAGTTCTGAGGGTTTTATGGTAAAGAATGCTACCCACATTCAGAGGAAGAACTGCAGGAGAGGAAACATATAAGAAAAACAACTGCTTGAATGCATGGTTTGAGATGGACATTGATCAGGTTCCAAAAGTTGAGTTAGAATACCTGAAGCAATCCTTTTTCTTTCATGGAAATATAGAGTAAATGCTTTGTCATAATTTGGTATGCCTAGAGCAGGGACAGAGAGGATTGCATGTTTTAAATTTGAAAGAGCTGTTCAGTGTTCCTTTTCTAATTTAAGTAGTTCAGGGACTATGTTTTTTGTGAGTGCTACAAGGGGCTTAGTGATTTCCCCATAGCAAGGGATCCACTGCTGACAAAATCCTATTGCTCCAAGTATTTCCCTCAATTGTTTTTTAGTGATAGGATCACTTAAGTTTTGGATACTTTCAATACATCTTAGAGAAATTAAAGGGGACCCAGCGGTTAAAATAAAGCCTAAATATTGCACTTTTGGGAGGCACCACTGAAACTTTACTTTTGATATCTTGTGGCCTCTTTTATGTAATCCTAAAGGAAGATGTTTACTATCTTCTTGACATGTTGTGGCATCAGGTGAGGCCAATAGTAAATACATATTTAATTAACTTGCTATTTTTAAATGTTATATTCTCTGTGTCTTGGCTCAAAAATCTGTGCTAAAAGGCTTGGACTTTTGACATACCATTGGGGCAAACGTGCCCGTGTCCAATTGGGAACCTTTCCAGGTGAAAGCAAAGATATGCCTGGAATCCTCATGTATAGTTATGGAAAAAAAGGCTGAGTACAAGTCTATTACTGTAAAATATGTAGCTGTGCTAGGAATAGAAGAAATGATAGTATTTATATTGGAACTAAAGGGTGTCTCTTTATGATATGATTGTTCACAGCCCTCAAATCCTGGACAAATTGATAGAGACACTTGCCATTGGGCCCCAATTTTGGCTTCCTAATAGGCAGGATTGGCGTATTGTATTCAGATTTACAGGGAATTATGATGCCTTAGTCAATTAGTGAATTTATCACTGGGGTAATGCCCTCTATTGCCTCCTTCAAGAGAGGATACTTAGGAATGAAAGGAGATGGGCTAGATTTTGTTTTCATTTGGACAGGGACAGCTGATTTAAGTAGGCCAACATCAGAAGGTGATGTGGCCCAGAGAGACTCAGGTATATCTGTTGGGATTTTAAAGGTGGGAAACTCCGTCATCTCATGACTATCTGAAAGAAGCACAGGGAGCAAAGTTAAGGATTCCTCAGGCAATTACAGTGACATAGAGCTATCTGGAAAGCAATTTATTGTGGCTCTAAGCTTGCATAAAAGATCTCTCTCCCCAGCAAATTTATAGGGGTACCAGGTATCAATAGGAAGGAGTGCTCCACCTTTAGGGGTCCTACGGACACTGTTCTAGGGGAGAGCTTTGGAACCATTTGTGGTTTTCCTGATACCCTCACTACTCTTATTGATCTTATAGATTGCAATATGGGTCTGGTGTACTCTTCAATACAGATATGGAAGCTCCAGTGTCCAAAAGACAGTCATAATAGGTGTTACCAACCTTTAATGTTACATAGGGCTCATCGGTATTGGTGGGCAGTGGATGGGGACAATGGCTAGTAAGGCATCAGGGTCTGGAAAATCAAAGGTTGTATTCTTTGATTCCTGTGCCTCAATCACCCCTGCCCCCCATACACCTTCATAATCTTTGGGTAGGTCTTTGGGCTCCTCCTTGGGGGGCAGTAGCCTCCTGTTTCTGGGCCAAGCTCCACTCAAGATATGCTGCTCTGGAGTCATTTGGTGTGAGTTATCAATTGCCTGATCCATAGACCTAGATCTCTTACTAGTCCTAAAGTTGCAATTCATGAAATCATTATTTCCATAATTGTTACTATTTCTATAATTGTAATTATTTCTATAATTGTTATTATTTCTACAATTGTAATTATTTCTAAAGTTGTAATTTCTAAAGTTATTATTTCTAGTTGCTTGATTCCAAGTCCTATAGTTCATCATTATGTGACCCCCTTTCCCACAGAAGTGGCATATAAGAGGCTAAGAGTTTGATTCTTGGCGGGGGCAGTTGCCATTGGTTGAGTAGCAAACTCTTTTAGTTGTTTTCCAACTTTATCACTTAAAGAGTCACTTAAAGAGTCTAGTTTCTTTTGAAATATGTCCAATAAACTATTTATCTCTTCCTGTTTCTCTTTATGTTTGTTAAAGATATAAACAGCAGTTTTCCTTAATTCATCAAAGTCCATTCAGGTCACATAGGGCAATTTGTTTTAAAGTGATCTTGGATCTCTCTACGAGAGTTATTGACAAATTGTTCCTTTATTTGCCTTACATCCTTTTCAACAGAAATGTCAAGTTCCATGTATCTATTTCCCAGTTCAATGAGCCTGTCCATGAATTGGGAGGGTGTCTCATCATCAGATTGTGTAATACGTTTAAATTTGGTCCAGGCCTGTGGTCTCTCAGTGCATGCTCGCATTGCTTTGAGAATGGCAGCCCTAGCAAGATATATATCTGAATAGTCTTTGGGGTCATCATACTGCCAGTTAGGATCTTCAGATGGCCAGCATACTGCATTGCATCCTTGGGCTTTGTTAACATGAGAGATAATTTTAGTCCTCTCACGTTCTGTTAGGAAAGCCTCAAACAATTTTTCCACATCTTTAGAAGAGGGGTCATAGTCAAAGAAAATATCCATTTTTTAAATTACTTTTAAGGGCTCTTCTTTGTAAGAGAAGTTTTCTTTTAAATCCTTTATGTTCTGGCTCGTGAAAGGCTTGTGTGGTTTCAATGTGACCATATCCTCATCAAGTCCTAATGTGGACACTTCCCTTAAGTGGAAAAGACCTGCACAGGAATCATTTAGTGGTTATGGTTTCTGGGAAGGTGACTATGGGTAGGTAATGTTAGCCAGGAGTTGAAGAGCTTGAGCAAATTGGTTCAGAGTGTGAGAGAGGAGTTTCTGCACCTGAGATATAGTAGAGGGGCCTGTTATTCCTATTTCAGAGGAAACAGGTTTGCAAAAATCAGGCCTGTGTTGGGGAGAATTCTCCTTTGTTGTTTGAGCTTGTAAGTGATGCACAATCTGGTTCAACAGAATTTAAATGTTGACTCGCATTCTCCTTTGTTGTGACTTTACAGTCTAGATAAAAAAGAAAACTACAAGCCACATAGAAATGAAGAAGTAATCTAGAACTCTTTAAGTTCCTAATTGGGCAAAAACTGCAAGGGTTTCTTGTAGAGTAGCATTTATACTGCTGAGCATTGTGATCAAAAAGGTAGATTAAAGGGAATTGGATAGAAAATAAGTTTTAATGTATATATTGATTTGTTTATTCATTTATTTGGGGGTAGGGGCAAGCTAAAGTTTTTTGTTGTTTTTTTTTAATTAAATATGGTTTTTGTTTGAAAAAATAAATTATAATGTATTCATTTGTATTATATATTATAATTTCT
>NW_025385864.1:0-9624 GCF_016433145.1 Gracilinanus agilis
CAGTAAAGAAGTTTTTTGGTAATTTGATAGGTATGGCATTAAATAGGTAAATTAATTTGGGTAGAATGTTCATTTTTATTATGTTAGCTCGTCCTACCCATGAACAATTAATGGTTTTCCCATTGTTGAGATCTAGTTTTATTTTTTTGGAAAGTGTTTTGTAGTTGTTATCCGCTGGTTGTAACATGTGTCCTTGTTTTGGTAGATAGCTGTGTTTGTTTTGGTAGATAGATTCCTAAGTATTTTATATTGTCTAGGGTAATTTTAAATGGTGTTTCTCTTTCTACCTCTTGCTGCTCTAATGTGTTGGAGATATATAGAAATGCTGATGATTTATGTACATTTATTTTGTGTCCTGCAACTTTGCTAAAGTTGTTGATTATTTCTACCAGCTTCTTAGTTGATTCTCTAGGATTTTTTAAGTAGACCATCATATCATCTGCAAAGTGATAGCTTAGTCTCCTCATTGCCTATTTTGATACCTTCAATTTCTTTTTCTTCTCTAATTGCTATTGCTAGTGTTTCTAGTACTATGTTGAATAATAGAGGTGATAATAGGCATCCTTGTTTCACTCCTGATCTTATTGGGAAGGCTTCTAATTTATCCCCATTGCATATAATGCTTGTTGGTGGTTTTAGGTATATATACTGTTTATTATTTTTAGGAAGGGTCCTTCTATTCCTATACTTTTCAATGTTTTCAATAGAAATGGATGCTGTATTTTGTCAAAGGCTTTTTCAGCATCTATTGAGATAATCATGTGATTTTTGTTTGTTAGACTGTTGATATGGTCAGTTATGTGGATGGTTTTCCTAATGTTGAACCATCCTTGCATTCCTGGTATAAATCCCACCTGTTCATGGTGGATGATCTTCTTAATTACTTGCTGGAGTCTCTTTGCTAGTATTCTATTTAAGATTTTTGCATCTATGTTCATTAGGGAGATTGGTCTATAGTTTTCTTTCTCTGTTTTTGGTCTACCTAACTTTGGAATCAGTACCATATTTGTGTCATAAAAGGAATTTGGTAGGACTCCTTCTTTGCTTATCATATCAAATAATTTGTATAGTATTGGGATTAGTTGCTCTTTGAATGTCTGATAGAATTCACTTGTGAATCCATCAGGTCCTGGTGATTTTTTCTTAGGGAGTTCTTTGATGGCTTGTTCAATTTCTATTTCTGATATGGGATTATTTAGGTATCCTATTTCTTCTGCTGTTAATCTAGGCAGTTTATATTTTTGTAGATATTTGTCCATATCTCCTAAATTGTTATATTTGTTGCCATATAATTGGGCAAAATAGCTTTTAATGATTGACTTAATTTCCCCTTCATTAGAGGTAAGGTCTCCCTTTTCATCTTTGATACAGTCAATTTAGTTTTCTTCTTTCCTTTTTCTTATTAGATTGACCAGTACTTTGTCTATTTTATCTATTTTTTCAAAATACCAGTTTCTAGTCTTATTTATTAATTCAATAGTTCTTTTACTTTTAATTTTATTAATTTCTCCCTTAATTTTTAGTATTTCTAATTTAGTTTTCATCTGAGGGTTTTTAATTTGTTCGCCTTCTAATTTTTTGAGTTGCATACCCAATTCATTAATCTCTGCCCTCCTTAATTTGTTAATATATACATTCAAGGATATAAATTTCCCCCTGAGTACTGCCTTGGCTGCATCCCACAGAGTTTGGTAGGATGTCTCATCATTGTCATTCTCTTCAATGAAATTGTTGATTGTTTCTATGATTTCTTCTTTGACAAATTGGTTTTGGAGAATCATATTGTTTAATTTCCAATTGGTTTTTGATTTGCCTGTCCATGTGCCCTTACTAATTATTATTTTTATTGCATTATGATCTGAGAAGGTTACATTTATTATATCTGCTCTTTTGCATTTGTTTGCAATGATTCTATGTCCTATTACATGGTCAATCTTTGTGAATGTACCATGTGCAGCTGAAAAGAAGGTGTATTCCTTTTTGTCCCTATTTATTTTTCTCCACATATCAATTAAATCTAATTTTTCTAGGACTTCATTCACCTCTCTTACCTCTTTCTTATTTATTTTTTGGTTTGATTTATCTAGATCTGAAAGAGGAATATTTAGATCTCCCACTATTATGGTTTTACTATCTATTTCCTTCTTGAGCTCTGCCATTTTCTCCTTTATGAATTTGGATGCTATACCACTTGGTGCATATATATTGAGCAGTGTTATTTCCTCATTGTTTATACTGCCTTTAATCAGGATGTAATGACCTTCCCTGTCTTTTTTAATCATATCTATTTTTACTTTGGCTTTGTCAGAGATTTTTTTTCATTTGACGCCCAAAAGATTTTGCTCAAGCCCTTAACCTTAAACTTGTGTGTGTCTACCCGCCTCATATGTGTTTCTTGTAGACAACATATGGTAGGATTTTGGTTTCTGATCCACTCTGCTATTTGCTTCTGTTTTATGAGCGAGTTCATCCCATTCACATTCAGAGTTACAATTAACAGTTGTCATTCACTGACATTTTTGTATCCTCCTCTAGACCCACCCCTTCTTCTTACACTATTTTCTTTTAAACCAGTGGTTTGCTTTGAGCCAGTGTCCCCTCCCTTGATTGACTTCCCTTTCTGCCCCCTCCCTTGTTATTCCCCTCTTTTTATTTTTAAAGGCCTAATGAATTCCCTCCCCCTTCTTCTCCCCTCCCTTTTTTGACCTCCCCACTCTCCTGTTCCCTTTGGTTTGTCCCTTCTGACTTTCTCAGTAGGGTTAGATAGAGTTTTTTTATCCGAATGGATAATAAAGCCACTCTTCCCTCTCTGGGTTGATTATACTGAGAGTAAGGTTTGATTATTCCCTCTTAATGCTCTCTTCCCCTCCTTCTTATGATAGTATTTATCCCTTCCCCTTCCCATGCCCTCTTTGTGTGTAATAGAATATCCTATTTTTCTTATTTACTCAGATTTTTCTTGGTGTCCCCTACTATTCCTCCCCTCTTTCCCTCCCCCTATGTCATCTTAGACCATTTAGTATCCTATCCTCTCCCTATGAATTATTCTTCTGGTTGCTATAATAGTGAATATTATACTAGTGAATAGAGTTCACTACAGAGAATTATACATAGCATTTCTCCACCTAGTAATACAGATAATTAGATCTTATTTAAGCCGTTAAAGAGTCAAATTTAAAGAATTATAAGTTTTCTTTCTTTTCCCTCTGTTTCTTATTTACCTTTTCATGTTTCTCTTGGTTTTTGTGGTTGGGTATCAAACTTTCCATTTAGACCTGGTCTCTTTTGTGCAAAAACTTGGAATTCTTCAATTTTGTTGAATGCCCATACTTTCCCCTGGAAGCATATAGTCAGTTTCGATGGGTAGTTGATCCGTGGCTGAAGACCCATCTCTCTTGCCTTTCTGAATATTATGTTCCAAGCCTTGCGGTCTTTTAGCGTGGAGGCTGCCAGATCCTGTGTGATCCTGATTGGTGCTCCTTGATATTTGAATTGTCTCTTTCTGGCTTCTTGTAAGATTTTTTCTTTTACTTGAAAGCTCTTAAATTTTCCTATTATATTCCTTGGTGTTGACTTTTCTATGTCCAGTGTAGAGGGTGATCTATGGATCCTTTCAATGTCTATATTGCCCTCTTGTTGTAGAACTTCAGGGCAATTTTGCTGAATAATTTCTTTAAGTATGGAGTCCAAGTTTCTATTAATTTCTGCCTTTTCTGGAAGACCAATGATTCTCAAATTGTCTCTTCTCGACCGGTTTTCTTGGTCTGTCACTTTCTCATTAAGATATTTCATGTTTCCTTCTATTTTATCAGTCTTTTGGCTTTGTTTTATTTGTTCTTGTTGTCTTGAGAGATCATTATGTTCTAATTTTTCAATTCTAGCCTTTAAGGACTGGTTTTCGGCTATAATCTTTTGGTTTTCCTTTTCAATCTGGTCATTTCTGGTGTTCAATTTGCTTATCAGTTCATTTGATTTCTGAGCCTCACTTTCTAATTGCAAAATTCTGCCTTTTAAGTTATTGTTTTCTTACCAGATCTCTTCCATCTTCTTCAACATCTCATTTTTGAACTCTTCAATAGTTTGTGACCAGCTTTCATTTTGGGGGGAAGGTTTGGATATGATTACTTGTTTGTCCTCCTCTGTTGTCTGGATTTTCTCTGTGTAAAAGTTGTCGAGTGTTCCAGAGTTTTTCTTGATAATCTTTTTCTTCCTCTGGAATTCTTGGCTTGCCATTGTTAGCCCCGCCCCTTTTCCACTTTGTCTTCACACTCAGGGTCTGCCTGCGTTTTCTAAGCTCTTGGGGCTCCTTTCTCCTTGTCCTCGGGGTCAGGCCTCCTGGTAGACCCCGGTCTGCCCCTCTGCCCAAGGCTCCTTCACCAGTCTTTGGGGCTGCTTCCACAGCCACATTCGGGTCAGCACCGGGTCCTCACTGGAGGTCCAAGCCTGGGCTGGAGATCTTTATTCAAGCCTAGGGCACTGCCTTTGCTGGCCACACACTCTTAGGGCACTGCCTTCACCCACACAGAAGCTAGGGAAAGTCTGTGGGCTGGAGATCTTTATTTGCACCTGAGGCGATGCCTTCAGGCACTCGGGGAAAGTCCCTGCATTAGAGATCTTTGTCCCGGCTGAGGCTGTGCCTTCACCCACCTGGATGCTCGGGGAAAGTCCTTGTGCGCCCCCCCCAGCCACTTGGGGTCCCTCTTCTTGCAGCACACAAGTACAAGCCCTGGGGCTGCTAGTGATTTACTAGTTGCCCCAGTCCTGCTTTCACTCTTGTGCGTTGGCCTTGGCGTTGTGCGAGATGTGTGGTGTGGGGGGTGGGGGAGGGGCTTCTTCCTCTTGCATTTTAGTGAGAGCTGTTTCACCCCTTTATAGTGTGGAAATGCCCCAATTCTACGTACCTTCAACGCTGCACCCTGTTATGGGGTTCCTTCATTCATCTGGGTTCATTTTTATGTCCCCTTGAGGAGTCCTGTATGCTTCGGTTAGGAGAGATCGAGCAGCTGCTCCTTACTCTGCCGCCATCTTAACCGGAAGTCAAGAGTAATTTTTTTAATGCATGGAATAGAACAGCAGGAAGATCAGAAGGAAACCAATAGCAAGGATATCTTTGAAAGTTATATATTGAATGTATTATATACTTTAAAAGAAACAAACTTTACACAATGGAGATTTGCACTTTCACATCTAATTCTCTTTTTTTATTCTACTTTGAATATGGAAATACTTTAGTTGAAGTTTATTAAGTTCAACATTAAATGTATGTACATATACACACTGTGAGGGGTTAAATTTGGGGGGTAGGAGTTTGATTAAAAGCCAATGGGAAGGGGCAGCTGGGTAGCTCAGTGGATTGAGAGCCAGGCCTAGAGACGGGAGGTCCTAGGTTCAAATCCGGCCTCAGACACTTCCCAGCTGTGTGACCCTGGGCAAGTCACTTGACCCCCATTGCCTACCCTTATAACTCTTCCACCTATAAGTCAATACACAGAAGTTAAGGGTTTAAAATTAAAAAAAAAGCCAATGGAAAGTTTATTAAGCACAAAACACTTAATTTATTATTAGGAAATATGGATAGGAAATAGGAAGGAGGAAAGTGAAAGTAATCTTATAATAGTTTGTAACTATACCTCAGACCCCAATCTTAACTAAAATTTCTCTAAGAAACCCTACATCTATCTGCCTCAGAGAGTAGTATCTTCTGCTAGGTTGAAGCCCTTGCCTATTCTTCTCTACTCTCTCTATCTGATAATATAACTATTTTCTATCTACCTCATCTATCCAAGTTATTAATAATCAATAAGGCTATTAAGGCCTTACATCCATTTCTCTAATTCCAACAGTCCCAGAGAGTGCAAGCCAAACACACTCCTCTACCCATAGGACCCAGAGACAAAAGGCCTTTCCAAGGGTCTGCAACTTACAAACCACACTGAGCTATACTCTTCTAACTGTCACCAACTGACAACCTGCACAGCAAGGGGTCTCTTACTCAGAAATCCTATTGCTCCTTTTCCTCTTTTATAGAAAAAGGGAGAAATTAATAAAAACTCTCTTAACATATCACCCCTGAGATCTGTTGGGAGACCAGTCTCCCCAATGGATCTTTCAAATAAAACTATCCTATACTCTATATTATAAACAGGGAGACGTAACGAGAGAAAGGAAAAAAGCAAAATAATTCTTGCAACACACAAGTCTCAAATAATGTACAATTCCAAATATTTACAGTTACAGAATTTGCAATCACAAAATTCATACTATACTACATAAATAAAACCTATTCTTATTATGCTTTACAGAAATAAGAACCTAAAAATATTAATTCAAATACACCTTACAATTACTATACACACAAAAAAATTAAACAAGAAAATAAACAAGAACTGTATATGCATATTACATACCTCTAAAAATAAATAAGAACCTTACATATGAAATTAATATACATCTAATGTTTACCTTATATATATATACAATTTATACATCTAATATTTATACATCTAATATATTCTAATATATTATACATCTATAAACATAACAAATTATACACTTACCCACTACATTCCATTTCAAACCTTTATGTACAAGAAACCTTTATTTACCTACAAAGTTCAGTATCCTTAAAATAATGTCCATTTGTAGTAGTCCTTGTAGTAATCCAGTGTTCTTGTAAATATTGTCCAATTGTCCTTTTTTGTAGTCTTCTGCTTGAATTTCAATGTCCTTAAGAATATGTCCATTTTTATCTGTAGTCTTATCCTCAGTGTATGCAACTAATCATTTTTGATGTCAGGTATCTGGAATGAAGTTGATTCTGTTCACTGAAAGTTCTTTATATAAACTGTATCACCTGTAAGAGTCTTTACATTTCACCTATAATTTTTAGACCATAAAATAAAACTCTAGAAATTAGTGTTAAATGCAAACATTGATAATGTTAACAATTTTGACATCGTTTGGAGCAAAGAACCATGTTACAATGTGGTTCATTGCTATCTAGGGAGAATGGACTGGATAACTATTGAAATTATATTTGGGTCTAGAAAATCAAATGTTTCACTATTTGATTCCAGAGTCCTTTCTCCCCTGGCAAACCTTCATAAAGGACCATGTGCACCTCTCTGAGATTCCTCTTGTTGAGGAGGAGTTACAATTTGGCTATTATGTGGATGTGCCCCATTGCGGTTATATTGTAACAAGTCATTTGCCTCAGTTTGGTTACTGTTTCTATTATTCCCATAACTGCCAAAATTGCTATTTCAGAAATTGTTTCTGTTGTTGATTCTAGAATAGTTATTCTTAAAGTTCCCACCATTATTTCTAAAATTGCTGAATATTTGATTCCAGCATCTCCAATTTATCATCATGTCCACTTTTTCTGCACAAATAGCACAATGGCCTCTGGTTTGTATATTCTCTTTGGGTTATATATTCTCACAAAAGAGCAATAGATAACTCAAAACTTGTGTTGCCTTTTTCAATTATTCCCTTTAGTGCTTTTATCTCCTTTCTTAATGCATCCACTAAATCACTATCATCAGCATCTTTCATTTCATGTCCATTATAAATATAAACTGCCACTCTCCTTAATTCATTAAAGTCCATTTTCATCCAATTGGGGCAAATGGTTTTAAAATAGTCCTTGACTACTTTGCAACAGTTTGTTACAAACCATCTTCTCAATTGTCTAATGTCTCTTTCTCTTGTTAAGTCAATGTCTATGTATCTTCCTCGCAGTTCTATAAGTTTGTCCATGAACTGTGAAGGATTTTCTCCTATTTCTTGCTTAAGCTTTTCAAACTTTGTCCAGGTACCAGGTCTATCTGAACATTGTCTGATTGCATTAAGTATTGCCTCCCTAGCATGGCACAGTCTTGCATAGTTTGTTTCAACATTAACATCCCAATGAGGGTCATTCGCAGGCTGGTGAACTTCACCCTCCTCAGTGGTAAGCTTGATAATTTTATCCTTTTCCCTTTTAGTTAGTAACTCATCCAGAAGATATTCAAAATCCATCCAGGTTGGATCAAATTGCAAGCTTTTTTATGACCACTATGGGCTCCTCCTCAAAAGAAGGAATGCTGCACTTTAATCCCTCCATATCCTGAGGGGTAAATGGTTTGTGGTGCCTAATAGTTACTAACTCATTCTTCTTAGTGTTAAGAGTTGGTACTTCTCTTAAAAGGAATAGGCTAGGGTTTGTATTTCCTTTCTTTTGGTTTTTAATTTTAGCTGCTTTGGTAGGAGAATTAGAAACAGTAGCAGAGGTAGGTTTAGTAGACTAAGCAATAATTTCTTTTTGTTCAGAGATAGTTTCAGTTTGTTGCATAATAGTTTTAGCCATTTGGGAGATGCTATCTTCAAGTTGAGCAACTTTAGAAATAGTTTCATTTTGCTGCTTTATAGGTTTGGTCATTTGAGAGATACTATCTTCAACTTTAGAGATAGTTTCATTTTGTTGGGTTATAGTTTTAGTCAATTGAGAGATACTATCTACAACTTTGGAGATAGTTTCAGTTTGGTGGGCAATAGTGTTAGTCAATTTAGAGATGCAATCCTCAACATATGCAACTTTAGTCTCCATTAATCTCTCTTTCAGTTGTTTCCTTTTCTTAGTAAGGATTAAATTAAATACTTGATATAGTTGGTATCTTAGAAACAATCCTGACAGAACAAATACTCCCATAAGCGGTATTAACCAGAGACCATCCAAAACTATAAGATGTAAAATCTCAGAGAAAGTCCCAGGTATTGGGAGTTCTCTGAAGTAATGAGGTACTATCTCCTTCACTATCCATGCCATGATATTGAACACCATGGTTACACTCCTATCCTTTTCCAAATATTGGAAAGAACAAAAGATCGATAGATTAATCAAACTCCTACCTGGCTTGCCAGGCTGTGAGAGGTTAAATTTTGGGGGTAGGAGTTTGATCAAAAGCCAGTGCACAGTTTATTAAGCACAAAACACTTAGTTTATTATTAGGAAATATGGATAGGAAATAGGAAGGAGGAAAGTGAAAGTAATCTTATAATAATTTGTAACTATACCTCAGATCCCAATCCTAACTGAAATTTCTCTAAAAAACCCTACATCTATCTGCCTCAGAGAGTAGTATCTTCTGCTAGGCTGAAGCCCTTGCCTATTCTTCTCTACTCTCTCTATCTGATAATATAACCATTTTCTATCTACCTCATCTTTCCAAGTTATTAATAATCAATAAGGCTATTAAGGCCTTATGTCCATTTCTCTAACTCCAACAGTCCCAGAGAGAGCAAGCCACACACACTCCTCTCCCCCACAGGACCCAGAGACAAAAGGCCTTTCCAAGGGTCTGCAACTTACAAACCACACTCAGCCACACCCTTCTAACTATTACCAACTGACAACCTGCTCAGTAGGGGGTCTCTTACTCAGAAATCCTATTGCTCCTTTTCCTCTTTTATAGAAAAAGGGAGAAATTAATAAAAACTCTCTTAACAACATATATGTATTTGTCTTATATTTGTTATATTTCTCTGACATTATTTTATGGAGTTATATATGAATTTGATGGCTAGGAAAATATTTATCAAAAGTAAAATTCTGAATTAAAAAATGTATATATATATATATATACA
>NW_025385865.1:0-9206 GCF_016433145.1 Gracilinanus agilis
GTAGAATGGTCATTTTTATTATGTTAGCTCATCCTACCCATGAGTAATCAATATTTTTCCAATTATTTAGATCTAGTTTTAATTGTTTGGAAAGTGTTTTGTAGTTGTTTTCATATAATTCCTGTGTTTATTTTGGTAGATAGATTCCTAAGTGTTTTATATTGTGTAGGGTGATTTTAAATGGTGTTTCTCTTTCTACCACTTGGTGCTCTGATGTGTAGGAAATATATAGAAATGCTGATAATTTGTGAGCATTTATTTTGTATCCTGAAACTTTGCTAAAGTTGTTGATTATTTCTACAAGCTTCTTAGTTGATTCCCTAGGATTTTTTAAGTATACCATCATATCATCTGCAAAGAGTGATAGCTTAGTCTCCTCATTGCCTATTTTGATACCTTCAATTTCTTTTTCTTCTCTAATTGCTAATGCTAGTGTTTCTAGTACTATGTTGAATAATAGAGGTGATAATGGGCATCCTTGTTTCACTCCTGATCTTATTGGAAATGCTTCTAATTTATCCCCATACGATGCTTGTTGATGGTTTAAGGTACATACTGTTTATTATTTTTAGGAAAGGTCCTTCAATTCCTATACTTTCCAGGGTTTTCAATAGGAATGGATGCTATATTTTGTCAAAGGCTTTTTCAGCATCTATTGAGATAATCGTGTGATTTTTGTTTGTTAGATTGTTGATATGGTCAATTATGTGGATGGTTTTCCTAATGTTGAACCATCCTTGCATTCCTGGTATAAATCCCACCTGATCATGGTGGATGATCCTCTTGATCACTTGCTGGAGTCTCTTTGCTAGTATTCTATTTAAAAATTTTGCATCTATGTTCATTAGGGAGATTGGTCTGGTGTTTTTTTTCTCTGTTTTTGATCTCCCTGGCTTTGGAATCAGTACCATATTTGTGTCATAAAAGAAATTTGGTAGGACTCCTTCTTTACTTACTATATCAAATAATTTGTATAGTATTGGGATTAGTTGCTCTTTGAATATCTAATAGAAGTCACTTGTGAATCCATCAGGCCCTGGCGATTTTTTTCTTAGGGAGTTCTTTAATG
Source organism: Gracilinanus agilis (assembly GCF_016433145.1). Classification (NCBI taxonomy): domain Eukaryota; kingdom Metazoa; phylum Chordata; class Mammalia; order Didelphimorphia; family Didelphidae; genus Gracilinanus; species Gracilinanus agilis. Next base: position 1,070 of record NW_025385865.1, read on the forward strand.
GCTTGCTCAATTTCTTTTTCTGATATGGGATTATTTAGGTATTCTATTTCTTCTGCTGTTAATCTAGGCAATTTGTATTTTGGTAAATATCCATCCATATCTCCTAGATTGCTATATTGCCATATAATTAGGCAAAATAGTTTTTAATGATTGCCTTAATTTCCCCTTCATTAGAGGTGAGATCTCCCTTTTCATCTTTGATACTGTCAATTTGGTTTTCTTCTTTCCTTTTTTTAATTAGATTGACCAGTACTTTGTCTATTTTATCTGTTTTTTTCAAAATACCAGCTTCTATTCTTATTTATTATTTCAATAGTTCTTTTACTTACTATTTTATTAATTTCTCCCTTAATTTTTAGTATTTCTAATTTAGTTTTCATCTGGGAATTTTCGATTTGCTCTCTTTCAAATTTTTTAAGTTGCATGCCCAATTCATTAATCTCTGTCCTCCCTAATTTGTTAATATATGCACTCAAGGATATAAATTTCCCCCTGAGTACTGCCTTGGCTGCATCCCACAGAGTTTGGTAGGATGTCTCATCACTGTCATTCTCTTCAATGAAATTGTTGATTGTTTCTATGATTTCTTCTTTGACTAGCTGGTTTTGGAAAATCATATAATTTAATTTCCAATTAGTTTTTGATTTGCCTGTCCAGGTGCCCTTACTAATTATTATTTTTATTGCATTATGGTCTCAGAAGGTTACATTTATTATTTCTGCTCTTTTGCATTTGTTTGCAATGTTTCTATGCTCTATTACATGTTTAATCTTTGTGAATGTACCATGTGCAGAAAAAGAAGGTGTATTCCATTTTGTTCCTATTTATTTTTCTCCACATATCAATTAAATCTAATTTTTCCAGGACTTCATTCATCTCTCTTATCTCTTTCTTGTTTATTTTTGGTTTGATTTATCTAGATCTGAAAGAGGAATGTTTAGATCTCCCACTAGTATGGTTTTACTATCTATTTCCTTCTTGAGATCTTCCAGTTTCTCCTTTATGAATCTGGTTGCTATGCCATTCGGTGTATATATATTGAGCAATGTTATTTCCTCATTGTTTATACTGCCTTTAATCAGGATGTAATGACCTTCCCTATCTTTTTTAATCATATCTATTTTTACTTTGGCTTTGTCAGAGATCATAATAGCCACTCCTGCCTTCTTTTTCTCATTTGATGCCCAAAGGATTTTGCTCAAACCCTTTACCTTAAATTTGTGTATGTCCACCCACCTCATATGTGTTTCTTGTAGACAACATATGGTAGGATTTTCGTTTCTAATCCACTCTGCTATTTGCTTCCTTTATGGGCGAGTTCATCCCATTCACATTCAGAGTTATAATTATCAGTTGTGCATTTGCTGACATTTTTGTATCCTCCCCTAGTTCTACCCCTTCTTCTTACACTCTTTCCTTTTAAACCAGAGATTTGCTTTAAGCCAGTAACCCTTATCCCCTCCCTTGATTAACTTCCCTTTCTATCCCCTCCCTTATTATTCCCCTCTATTTATTTTTAAGGCCTAATGAATTCCCTCTCCCTTCTTCTCCCCTCCCTTTTATAACCTACCCACTCTCCTGCTCCCCTTGGTTTTTCCCTTCTGACTTTCTCAGTAGGGTTGGATAGAGTTTTATATCCAAGTGGATGAAGTTACTCTTCCCTTTCAGAGTTAATTACTCTGAGGGTAAGGTTTAACTATTACCTCTTAATGCTCTCTTCCTCTCCTTCTTATAATAGTATTCATCCCTTCCCCTTCATATGCCCTCTTTGTGTGTAATAGAATATCCTATTTTTCATATTCATTCAAGTTTCTCTTGGTGTCCTCTACTATTCACCTCCCTCTTTCCCACCCCCATATCATCTTAGACCATTTAGTATTCCAACCTCTCCCTAGGAGTAATTCTTCTAATTACTATAATGGTGAATACTATAATAGTGAATAGAGTTCCTTAAAGAGAATTATACATAACATTTATCCACATAGGAATGCCACTAATTACATCATATTGAAGCCCTTAAAGAGGAAAATTTTAAAAATACGAGTTTTCTTTCTTTCCCCTCTGTTTCTTATTTACCTTTTCATGTTTCTCTTGATTTTTGTGGTTGGATATCGAACTTTACATTTAGTTCTGGTCTTTTCTGTGCAAATACTTGGAAATCTTCTATCTTGTTGAATGCCCAAACTTTCCCTTGGAAGTATATGGTTAATGTTCATGGGTAGGTTATCCTTGGTTGTAGACCCAGTTCTCTTGCCTTTCATATTCCAAGCCTTACGGTCTTTTAGTGTGGAGGCTGCCAGTTCCTTTGTGATCCTGATTGGTGCTCCTTGATATCTGAATTGTCTCTTTCTGGCTTCTTGTAAATTTTCTTCTTTTACTTGGAAGCTCTTGAATTCCTGGGGGTTGTCTTTTCAAGGTCTACTGTAGAGAGTGATCTATGGATCCTTTCAATGTCTATATTGCCCTCCTGTTGTAGAACTTTAGGGTGGTTTTGCTGAATTATTTCTTTTAGTATGGAGTCCAAATTTCTATTAATTTCTGCTTTTTCAGGGAGACCAATGATTCTCAAATTGTCTCTTCTAGACCTGTTTTCTTGATCTGTCAATTTCTCATTGAGATATTTCATGTTTCCTTCCATTTTATCAGTCTTTTGACTTTGCTTCATTTGCACTTGCTGTCTTGAGAGATCATTAGCTTCTAATTGCTCAATTCTAGCCTTTAGAGACTGGTTTTCCTTTTCAACCTGGTCATTTCTAGTCTTCAATTTACTTGCCTCACTTTCCAATTGCGAAATTCTGCCTTTTTAAACTGTTATATTCTTGCCAGATTTTGGTTTCCAATTTGCTTACGATTTCATTTGATTTTTGGGCATCTTTCTCCAATTGGGAGTTTCTGTCTTCTAACCTGTTTATTTCCCACTTCTCTCGCCAAATCTCTTCCATCTTTCTCATCATCTCAGATTTGAACTCTTCAATAGCTCGTGGGCAGTTTTCATTATTTTGGGAAGGTTTGGATAAGATTATTTGTTTGTTCTCCTCTGCTGTTTGCTCTTTTGTCTGGATTTTATCTGTGTAAAAGTTGTCGAGTGTTACAGATTTCTTCTTGATGATCTTTCTCTTTTGGGGTTCTCATCTCTGGCTTGTCCTTGTTAGCCCTGCATCCTCTCAGGTTTATCCTCACACTCAGGGTCTGTCTATGCTCTTTAGGCTCTTGAGGTCTCAGCTGTTTTGAGGGTTAAGCCTCCTGGTGGTTCCCTTGCTTTTTCCTCTGCCTGAGGCTCCTTTAACAGTCTCAGGGCATTGCTTCCACAGTTGTGAACCCCTTTTGCACTGGGTCCCCACTCAAGGTTCGCGCCTGTGCTCAAAATCCGAGTCCTAGCCTGCACTCAGGATTCGTGTCTGGGCTTGCATCCATGCCCACATTTGTGCCTGCTCTCAGAGTCTTCGTTCAAAGTTCATGTGCGTTCTTTAGCCTCTTGGGGTCTTAAGTCTTGCTGCTCTCAGGGGCAGGCCCTGGTGACCCCTGGTAGCTGCCAAGGACTTAATCCGTGCCCCATACTTGCTCTAATTAAGGTGGTGTGGGGTGGGGGAGGGGGTTGCTCAGTTCGCGTTTTAGTGAGAGCTGTTTCACTCCTTTATAACATGAAAATGCCCCAATTCCACATACCTCCAATGCTGCACCCTGATGTGGGGTCCCTTAGTTCCTCTGGATTTGTTTTTATGTCTTCTTGAGGAGTCCTGTATGTTTCGGTTAGGAGAGGTTAAGCAGCTGCTTTTTACTCTGCCGCCATCTTAACCAGGAACTGTTTTAATTAGTTTTGAAGAACTATTTGTAGAGGTTTTTTGTTCCTTTATATTGGGTTTAAAGGTTTATATTTTCTTGAATAAGGAAGGAAAAAAGATAATGGTAAATGTAGGTAATATAAAACAACAGTTGTAAATAACAATTATTTTAAAATATAATAATTTTGCTAGTTAGAAGTTTTGGTAAAATATATAGACTATTAAAATGTTGGGGAAATGTTTACATATATTTATATAATGTTAGGCGATTACAAAGCACTGTACATGTATTAATTTGGTCTTCAGAATAAGCCTTTGACTTAGGTAGTGCAGTTATTTTTATCTCTACTTTTTAAGATAAAGAAACTGCTGAAACTAAGAAAATGTAAATGATTTCCAAAAATCACATGATTAATGAATGGCACCTTTGGACATCAGAAATCTGTCCCTAACTTAAAGTTCTATGCTTTATCCATGTTACTAAGATGCATTTCACTTGGAACTTAAAATTCAGGTTGGGTAACATATCTAAGTTATCACTATTCATGATTTCTTTAAATATAGAATTAATTATACCTAGAGGAAAAAAGTTTATTTTTATATTTTTTTATGAAACAAGTGCCAAATCTTATCTTTTCTTTTTTCTCCTGACATTTAGTTAACTGGATGCATTATCCAAATAAAGTTGGAGAAAAAGGAACATAAATTCAGATCTATAATTGAGTTTCAAGAATTTAATCCCCCCCCAAAATTGCAAGCATATAGAAATTGTTTTAATGTTCTCACAACATAGGTGAGACAAGTGTTTACTTGAATAAATTACTGGAGAATTCTTGTATAGAATCTTGATTTAAAAGACCTTCTTTGCTTGAATTGCCAAAATAATTAACATAGGCAGGAATCTGGATCTATCTAAACTATGAAAAGTCACTATATGATCATTAATCTTCCCTTTTCTTTGACCTACATATATCATTGTAGGAGTATTCATTTGTGGTCAGTGAATAAAGAGCAGAGTTGGAGCTAGGTTCATTCAAAGAAAAAGTTTTAAGGAAAGGTCGAGGATGACTGATTTTTACTTTGCTGATTAAATTGGCTGCATGCAGAATAAAAGCCCTTGAAACATCCTTATTACTTGAGCTGCTGTGGAAAAATACAGCAATATCAACTGTAAAGTTTATAAAATACATGTGAATATGAAAAAGTCCTAGAGTCTATGAGTTAAAAAATTTCAGTTTTGCAAATAAAGTTAGCAAGAGAAGGTCTTCATTAAGTTTAAACAAAAACAAAAACATATATAGCCATTTATTATAGTTAAAATACAACTTTCCTTGCCTTAGCAGCTTTGACATAGAATTTGTTTTCCAGAAGCAAATTAGGGTGATCTCATCAGTTCCCGTGAGTTCAATTATCATTTCTTTTCATATGACTGCCAAATCTAATTATCCAAGTTTTATCTCTCTCCTGAGCCTCAATCTCACATCACCAACTGCCTCTCAGATATCTTCATTTGATGGTCCCATAGGCATCTTGAACTTCCTGTGTTCCAAACAAAACTCATTATCTTCCCCCTAAAACTTATCATTCTTCCCATATTCTCTATTGCTGTCAAGAAAACCATCATTCTTCCCCTCAGAGTACCAACCTCAGTTGCCAAGATTTGAGGTTCTCCACCTTTCTTGTACTCATTCCCCTCTCTAACCTTATTTTAAAGTATTTATCATCCCTTGTCAGAAATACTACAATAGGGGGCAGCAGAGTACCTCAGTGGATTGAGAGCCAAGCCTAGAGATGGGAGGTCCTAGGTTCAAATCTGGCCTCAGACACTTCCCAGCTGTGTGACACTGGGCAAGTCATTTAACCTCCATTGCCCACCCTTACCACTCTTCTGCCTTGGAACCAATTTGGTTCCAAGATGAAAGGTAAGGGTTGAAAAAAAAGAAATACTACAATAACTTAATTATCCATCCACCTCTAGTCTCTTTCTTATTGAATTCCTTCTCCCCACATTTTCTAAATTGATATTCCTAAAGTGCAGATATGACTATATCACTCCTTCTTGAGAAGATGAGTGGTTCCTTATTGCTTCTAAATATGTAAAGCATGTAAATGCATGTAAAGCCCTTCCAGACTGATCTCAAATTCTTCTATTCTATTATAACCCAACTGTTGGTATGAGACTTTATTCATCCCACCTAAACTTGAGAATTACAGCAAAGTTATTGAATGTGAAAAAGAAGAAAGGTTTGCCTTTTCTGAGCTCTTGACCTTTTCAAATCCTTGAACCTCCTTCAAGTTTCTTTGAGTTCTTCAGTTGTTCGGGGTTTGGGTTTCTTCTAGCTTCCAGCTTCAAGACAGAAGTTTTATGTTGACAATTTCACTTCAGGTTGCTGAAGTAAAAATACAACTTTAGAAAAAGTCAGCATGAAAGAAAGTGGAAAATTACATCATGTAATTTAAATTATATCATGTAAGTCAACAACTTGCTGCACTGAAGACTTTGGGGAACTTCCAAATGGATAAAATCTAAGCTACTTTTGGTTGAGCTGTTAACTTGCTCCTAATGGAAAAGTTCTTTGACTCAACATTATATTCTTCTGATTTATGCTTTATTATAGATTTGGATAAATGTGGTTCTTTGACATTAGCTATGCATGTTCATTATAGAACAAGAATTTCGTAGGAAACAAGCCAAGCTTTGAAGTAAAAATTAGGTTCATCCTTTACCCCAGTTAATAAATAGCAATCTGAAGTTTATCTTGATTATCAACTATGAAAACTTGATTACTCTCTGCAATGCAATGATATGGGACAATCCTGAAAGATTTATGGCAAGGAATGCTATCAAACTCCAGAGTAAGAACTGTTGGAGGTGAGAGGATGTGGATCAAAGCATGCTCTTTCACATCAGTGTAGTTATGATTTTATTTTGGGGTTTTCATTTTGTATGAGTGTACCCTTACAACAGTTACAAATATGGAAGTGTGATTTGTATGATAATATAAATAAAATTTTTAAAAAATTAAGTTTATCTCGAACCTGAAAATGACATCTCTATAGGCAAACAGTATTTAATGGAGCAGATACACATTACTCTAGCCTTTACCCCTTCATTTGGAGAAAAGCATAATGGCCAAACTTCTAGCTTCAACTTCTTTCTTCCTTTCAAGGCAACAATTAAAGTCTCCCTTTGTGAAAAGGGAATTCTTTGTTCTCTTTGTCTAGTTTGAGTTTATACTTGTGAAAGGAAATCCTTTATTCCCTTTGTCTATTTTGAGTTAACACTTATTTAACAATAACTTAAGTACCCCTACTTAATACCTCACTAGATTGTGAAGAAAGGATTAATTCTCCTTTGTCTACTTTTGAATTGAATCAACAAAAGCCTGAACACCCTACTTAGGCCTAGGTGGAGGACTTCTCCACCCTTTCAACTCAAACAGCCAGGAATCTGTGAAACCTTTTGATAAGTATTCACCTCTCTAGAAGGTGAGAAGTGGTTCCCACAAACACTGCCCTTTGGGCAGTGCTGGGCAATTTGGAAGGTGTGATTGGCAAGCTACTATAAAAGGCCCTGAATTTCTCGGGCTAAAAAGTCCACTCCAAGAAAGAAGTTGGTTTCAAGAAGGAGTTTGACTTCAAGAAGGAAGTCAGCTTCAAGAAGGTCAGCTCAAAATTGGGACATGATGCATTGCTGCTAGAATTGTGAACTGATTCAACCATTCTGGATGGCAATTTGAATTATGCCCAAAGAGCGATAAAAGATTGTCTGCCCTTTGATCCAGCCATACCATTGCTGGGTTTGTATCCCAAAGAGATCATAGATAAAAAGACTTGTACAAAAATATTTATAGTCACACTCTTTGTGGTAGCAAAAAACTGGAAAACGAGGATATTCCCTTCAATTGGGGACTGGCTGAACAAATTGTGGTATATGTTGGTAATGGAATACTACTGTCCTCAAAAGAATAATAAACTGGAGTAATTCCATGTGGACTGGAAAGACCTCCAGGAATTGATGCAGAGTGAAAGGAGCAGAGCCAGAAGAACATTGTTCACAGAGACTGATACACTGTGGTAAAATCGAACTATAATGGACTTAGCAGCAATGCAATGACCCAGGACAATTCTGAGGGATTTATGGAAAAAAACACTACCCACATTCAGAGAAAGAACTACAGAAGTGGAAACACAGAAGAAAAACAACTGCTTGAACACATGGGTTGATAGGGACATGATTGGGGATGTAGACTCAAAACAACTACACCAATATAACTATCAATAATATGAAAATAAGTCTTGATTGATGACACATGTTAAAACCAGTGGAAATGCGCATCAGCTATGGGGGGAGG
>NW_025385866.1:0-2593 GCF_016433145.1 Gracilinanus agilis
CTCTCTCTCTCTCTCTGTCTCTGTCTGTCTGTCTGTCTGTCTGTCTCTCTCTCTCTCTCCTTCCTCTCTCTCTCTTTCTCCTCTCCTCCCCCCTCTCCTCTCTCTCTCTCCCCCTCCCTCTGTCTCTCTGTCTCTCTGTCTCTCTCTCTCTCTCCTTCCCTCACCTTATACAAGCCCAGGTTCCCTCCACTGGGCACAGAGCCTTCCACCCCACCTCTAGACACCCCCATCCTCTTCCACCAGGGTTTATGTTCCTTCTGCCCCCTGGGGGCCCCCACAGTGGCTCTGTGCTTTACCATCTCCCCCTATCAATGTGTGCCTCCAGAGCCTTGGCTGATGCCTGATGACGCCCCCCAGCTGAGCTGCCCACATCTGTCCAGGAAGCGTCCCATTAGGGAGTGACCAGTGACCCAGTCTCAGCTTCCCGTCTGCTCTCTTGGCCCAAATGACCCGAAGGCAGAAGAGGAGGAAGCAGAAGAGTTCCTCATCTAGCTAACTGGAAGATTCTGGGAGGGACCTTAGCTATCAGCTGCTCAAACCCCCTCATTTTATAGAAGAGTAAATGGAAACCCAGAGCTCCCAGAGGAAGTGGAGGCAGAGCCAGAATTCAAACCCAGGCCCTTTGTTCCAAAGGAAGGCCTCTTCTCCCGTTCTAGTGGCTCCCGCTGTGGATCATTCCCAGTGGCTCTTAGCCCACTGCCCCTCTCCCATTAGCTGGGAGCTCCCCCAGAGCAGGGACTGTTTATCCGGATGCTGTTTGGGGCTGGCCTGTGCTGGGCACTACGCTTGGCACACAGTAGGTGTCTAATACATGCTTGTTGACCTCCAGACTGGCCCACGCTTCCCCCCAACTAAAGCAGCTACTATCTAAAGTAACTTAAAGCAGCTAAATCTAAGGCAGCCGGTATCATGTGCTCCCTGCAGGATGCCACACACGGGCCTTTATTCCATCGATGCCTCAGTGAAGCACTTCCTGCTCCACAGACTCAAAGTGTGGCCCAGTGGCTGACCCGGCACCGAGGGGACTCTTGGACCCAGGCAAGGCTTAAGATCACAGACTGAGAGCCAGAAGGGATCTCAGAGATCAGTGAGGCCAACCCCAAGCCTTTTTACAGATGAGGAAACTGAGGCACAGAGGGCCATGGGGCTGTATGCCCGTTGCTGCTTTGTTTAAACCCTTGCCTCAGTGATTCCCAAAGTGGGCGCTACTGCCCCCTGGTAGGTGCTGCAGCGATCCGGGAGGCGGTGATGGCCACAGTGCATTTATCTTTCCTATTCATTGCTATTAAAATTTTAAAATATTAATTTCCAGGGGGCTGAGGAATATTTTTTCTGGAAAGGGGGCGGCAGGCCAAAGAAGTGTGGGAGCCACCGCCTTACCTGCTGCCTTGCTGTGTATTGGTTCTAAGGCAGAAGAACGGCAGGGCTAGGCCACGAGGGTTAAGTGACTTGCCCAGGGTCACACAGCCAGGAAGTGTCGGAGGCCAGATCCAAACCCAGGACCTCGCTTTCCATCCTCTGAGCCACCCAGCTGCTCCCAAACCCACAGCCTTGGATGCCTCTCCATAACGATAAGGAGGGCCTTTGTGGCGTTCTTTTTAATCATCATCTCCTTCTCTGACATCCAGTCTAGGCCACTGTGGAGTCTTATTAAGACGTTTGGCCTCGAAGTCAGCAAAGACCCGGGTTCGAATCCCACCTCTGACCCTGACTAGCTGTGTGGCCTCGGGCCGTTCCTCTGAGACTTCACGGGCTCATCTGTGAAATGGGGTGAATGTGTCCCTGGGAGGCTCCCGCCATCCCTGCCCTGCCACGTCAGCCCGGCAGCCGTGGGGGGCCCGGGGGCGCCCCACCGCCTCGCCCCTCTGTTGGCCATCCTGTGAGCGCCGGGGCCGGCCCGGGAGCGTGCCGGAGTCAGGGACTAGCCCTGAGCTCCGGGGCTGGCCGGGACGCACCCAGGCAGAGGGCGGGAGGCGCGTGTGTCGGGCTCTGCGGCTGTCAGCGCAGGTGGCGGCTCCCCGCCGGCTCTCTCTGGCTGTGCCCGCCCGGCCGGCTTCTCCAGAGGAAGGGGAGGGGGCCGGGGCAGGGTCGGGGCGCCCCTGCAGCGCGAGGGGGGTTACCAAGGTTGACGGTGAGCTTCATCCTCCCCCCGTCCAGCTCCAGGCGCAGGGTGTCCGCAGACTCCTTGGAGGTGGTGGCCATCATGAGGCCGTAGGCGCGCTGGGACATGAACCTCAGGGACACGTCCTCCGCCTCGGTGTGCATGGCCGTGGGCAGCATGATCTTCATGTACATGGAGCCGTCGTAGCTCAGGACCGTGGCCTCTGCCCCGAGAAGGAGGGAGAGAGCGCTTACGGGGGGCTGGGGGGCCACGGAGGGTGCCGGACAGGGGCCGAGTGGCCCTGGGCAAGCCCCACGTGGGAGAGAGAAGAGGGGCGAAGGGGGGCCCGGGGCATGTGGAGGTGGGTGAGGCACCCTTCGGGGCCCAGAAAGAACAAGACCCGGCCTGGGAGGGCGTTTGGAACACAGCTGGGGTGGGGGGCCCCGAATGGGGAGGAAGAGCAGGGATAGGAATCCGAAGATGCCACGGAGG
>NW_025385867.1:0-5465 GCF_016433145.1 Gracilinanus agilis
GAGAGAGAGAGAGAGAGAGAGAGAGAGAGAGAGAGAGAGAGAGAGAGAGATCCATGTTGGTGGATAAGCACTAAATGAATTTTCATCCATCTCCAATGTTTCTGGGCCATAACCTATCTGACCAATGATTAAATGCCATCAGGGATTCCCTGCAAAGTATTATAGTAGGATATGATAGATGGCTTGAAATGTCTCCTTTCAGTCTTTCTTTGCAGTCAGATAAACATTGTCACACTCCCTGAACTATGAAAAAGCCTGCACTGATTTTCAAAAGGGAACTTAAGCCAAATGACTCACCTAAATCTAGAAAAACTGTATCTGAGATTTCCTTCATTTCCCAGTCTAGTAACATCAGAAAAGGAAATGAGGTTAGTCTGGCATGACCTATTCTTGATGATGCCATACTAACTCTTTGTAAAAACTGCTTCCCTTTCCAGATATTCACCAATCCTTTCTTTTAAAATATATGGAATTTTGATAAAATTCAAGCCTAGAGTTTAGCTATATACTAGAATTCTCCTCCTCTCTAAAAAAAAGTCATTTTTGTGCATTAATAAGAGCTCTTCCCTGAATGTATCCTATTTTAATTTTTTTAGTTTTTAAAGTTAAATATTTGACTTTTTAGAAAATATTTCCTTTCATGCAAAGAATCTACATATTGTTGCATTTTAAGAGGGTTTTTTAATATCATAAATTCGACTTTCATAGGTTGACTTCTAGTAGATACTAAGTGGGCTGCAGCTTATTACCAATGAATTACAAGCAAGAAAGATATCATCCATGAAACATATGTTACATTAACATGAAATTATAATATCTATTCTTGTTTTTGAAGGAAGTATTTTCTACCAACAAAAAGCCCAAAACAGAACAAAAGTACATTGGGTAGCTCCTACATGAAGGATTTGGAAAAATGAAGGACAAAGTTTCACAGTAGAGGAAAGCTTGATAGGGTTGTCCTATATGCCAATGGAAGGAGCACCCACATTGGTGAGATCATGATTCCACTTTAAGTAAAGGTATCTTTAATTTATTCTAAACCTATATTCACCAATGAGAATTAATTTCTCAAATAAAATGTCTCAAAATTTAGAGTGTTTTCAAACAAGCACATCATGGGACAAAAATTACAATGTATATAAATTATAAGATATAACAGTTAAATCCACTGCAACAATTTAGGTAAGCAGGGCACTGATATTATCTATTAATGAATAATCCCTTGAAAAAGAAACTCTTTTTCGTGAATTCAAGAGTCTGGGGGGGGGGGGGGCGGAATGGTATAAGCAGAGATGTCTGCCCTTAGAGTCAAAAATAACTTAGTGCTCAACTTTTAGATGACGTAGCATCTGAAGTCAGTCAAGTTTGTTGCACCAAATTCCTTTCTGTACCCTTTTCTCCCTCAGAAAGTCAAGAAGGTACGAATAGTAAGGGACAGTCAAGATATGAATCCAGGTCCTCCAATATCAGAGCTATACTTAAAATTCTCTGGCTCCTCTCAAAAATTTTACGTGCACATATGTACAGTACAGGACAAAAGAGGGATAATAATTCTTGTAAAAAAGGAAAGGAGGGAAGTAGTTGTGGGTTGAGAATCAGTTAGTCCAGAGTTGAAATGCTTACCAAAAATGCTAATGCAATCTTAAGAAAATTGAACAAAATTGAGTCCAGGATGATGTAGGTAATATAAGTCCTGCTGTAATCCGCCTCCTGGCACTATATTTTAAGAACATGGGCTAGTTGACCCTGTTCAAAGGACAATGAACTGTATAACAAGAAACTGAAAACCATGCCATATGACTGTTGATTGAAGAAATTGAGGAAGTTGCATACATAAAAAATTCTTTATAGGGACATAACTGTTGTCTTGAAATACTTAAAGGAGTTATCAGTTGGAAGATATATTAAATGCCTTGGTTTTGCTTCCTTCACAAAAACTGAAATGACTACTCTGTGAAGGCAATGGGAGAGAAAAATGTTTAAATGTGGCTCATGCAAGGAAAATTTTAACAACTTACAGCTGCCCCAAAAGTGCAATGGCCTGTTCAGTGAGAATGGTAAATTTTTTCCCTTCAAGAAGGGTTTAGAAACCCATTTCATCAAGGATGTTGTAGGTGACATTCAGGTTCAGTTAACATTTGGCCTAGGATCTCTCCAAGAGCCTTTTCAACTCTGAGATTCAATGATTCCAAGGGTCATTTTAGCTACAATGCAATGTGTATGTCCTATCTTAAGAATTATCAGATGTGTTCTCTTGATTCCAGTTCTGCTACTTATTGCTTATCTAACTTTGTGCAATTCCCTTAACCTCCCTAGGCCTCTGTTTCCTCATGTGTAAAATGAAAGAGTTGTAAATCAGAGGCTCTTAACCTGGGATCCAAAAACTTGCTTTTTAAATATTTTGAGAATTACATTTTAAAATAATTAGTTTCCTTTATAACCTCATGCATTTTATCCTATACATTTAAAAGCATTCTACTAAAGGGGTCACAGGTTTCCAGTCCAACAAAGAGATTCATGGCACACGAAAAGTTAACTCCTGAACTAAAGGATCTCTAAGGACTCTTCTAGTTCTCAAGTGTATGATCTTTTTTTTTTTTTTTTTTAAAGTAGAGAGCTAATCTTGATGGTTAAACTGATTTAACCATTTTTGTAATGCTTTGGGAAGGGAAAGAAACCTGGAAAGGGAGTGGCCCAAGGTATATCTCTCAGGAAGACATCTTTTAGATAAGAGTCTTGAAGTACTAATCCCAAAAGCCTCAGGCACAGCTCACAGTAGATGAACTAGTAAGTACAAGTTTAGAGCAAGCAGGTGCCCTCTCCCTCTAGACCTTCCCACTCTGCCTGAGAGGCTCTCCTGCCAAGCAGAATTCAATTTCTATCCCCAAAATACTACATATATACTGAGTGTTGGGGTTTTTTTTGGGGGGGGGCAGAAAAGGGGCATAATTTGTGCCATTTTCTTGGCATCCAGTGATTTCTTTCCATAGTTATCATTGAGGTCCATGCTTCCTATATAATTTCTACTTTTAGTTATGAATATTTTGATAAATATGCATCGCTGTGTCATAAAGATTATATACTGTCAGCAAAATTTATTGTGATTACAATATTATTTAATCATTGTACTATTTTTATTCTACGATTTAGTTTTCCCCCTCTATTCTCTGAAACTGAAAAACTTTGCAAAGGCCACTGAAATGATTCAAGACTACCATAACCTACAAACTTGATTTATAAATAAATTTAATATTAGAAACTTGGAGGATGTCTCAAGCTATCCATAACCACTTCAATTAGTTAAGGTAGCAATTTAAAGAAAAAAGAGATGTACTGATAAGAATGACTATAATTAAGCAATTTGGGAAACTAAGAATGACCATGGCTAGTCTATCCAAAACTTTTTGTGTAAGGAACTATTTTTTATTTGTTCTGAGTCCTCTGCCAAATCTATTTCCTATACTTTATAATTCCACTAGACACCTTATACTTTCAATCACTCACAAAACTAATCCAGATTTATCTCTTTGATTTTAAATACCCAAATTCTTTAAGTTTCTCCTATACTACGAATCTACTAATTGTTTAAAGTATTTGAAAATATATAAATACTACATCCTGAAACTATTATTTTCAAAATGCATTCTAAAACACTTATTAAAATTAAATACACTATACCTGATTCTGCTCAATAATTGTTTTTCATCTTGGTTTTGAAGGAAGTATTTGCTAACGAAAAGAAATATATTTATTTAGTTATTAGCAACTCAAACTCTCAATTTCAAATATTGTTGTTGTATAATGGTGTCCAACTCTTCATGACTATGTTTTTGGGATTTTCTTGGCAAAGATACTAGAGTAGTTTGCCATTTTGTTCTCCAGTTCATTTTGCAAATGAAGAAACTGAAGCAAAGAGGGTTAAGTGACTTGCCCAGTGTCCCACAGCTATCAAAAAAGTCAAATTTGAATTCATAAAGTCTTCCTGACTAGAGGCCCAGCACTCTACCCACTGCACCATCTAGCTGCCCAAATTTTACTATTACATTAATTTAAAATAAACAAAACGTATCATTATATTAAATAACAAACAAACATCCAGAGAAAACAGGAATTAGCAACATGTACCAGAAAGTTTTCTCCATTTCATAGGTTTTGTGAATAGCAACCCGGGAAAGCCGGTCATCTATAATCCCTTAAATGAATGGAAGGAATGTTATTATCAAAGGGTCAGAGCATAACTAACCTTTACAATACACTCTGTGTATCACTGTTACGACCATTTAAAATATTGGGAGTACTTAGCAAAACGCTTATTCAGTAAGGAAAACTAACCTGCACTTTCGCAACTTCTTTTAAGAACCACTAAGAAACCAGTTTAAAAAGTGTGACCATAATTGTGCATCCCACTAAAGACTCACTTTAAAACAACACTCAAGGCACGTGTTTCGTGACTGCTCCCCTAAAAAGCAGTTCTTCAAAGGGTAGAAAGTTAAAATGGAAAGTTATTTCAAGTTATCACTGAACATTAAAGGTCAGATCTGCAGGAATGGGACTTGACTGTTTCAGAGCTAACACATGACACTGAGTCTAACTGGCAAAGACCATCTCCAGCATCGTTTTCAACCAGTGTGCCACGACGGGGAAAGATCCGAGAATCTGAGGGCCTGGGTTCAACCCTCACCAGTACCACTTTGAGTCCCTTCCCTGCTCTGACCCTAGGACTCCTCCCTCGACCGTTTTCATTGCAGCGCCTTTCCCCGGTGAGTTACTGCAAACTTATCCTATA
The DNA here is from genome assembly GCF_016433145.1 of Gracilinanus agilis. Classification (NCBI taxonomy): domain Eukaryota; kingdom Metazoa; phylum Chordata; class Mammalia; order Didelphimorphia; family Didelphidae; genus Gracilinanus; species Gracilinanus agilis. The sequence goes on from NW_025385867.1 coordinate 4,787, forward strand.
TAGTAGTTGCTGGTTCATAGTTGTTTTAGTATTGTATCCTCCCCATTAGACTGTAAGCTCCTTGAAGGCAGGTGTCTGACCTTCCTAGATATCCCCGGGACTCAGCCTAGAGACTGGACAGGACAGTAAGGGTCGATCCAGAAATTGTGAGCTCCTCGAGAGCAGGGATAGGTTTTTGCTTCTTTTCGGATGCCCAGTGCTTAGCACAGTGCACAGCACATAGTAGGCGCTTAATAAATGTTCACTGAATTGCCTAGCAGGTTTGCATTCACTCTCTCAAGTCCAAGGAGGAAAAGAAACTACCGGCTTAGGGAGGAGGGAGCGCCCAGATGCCGCGCCCGGGCCCGGCCCGCCCCGGCCCCTGAGCCCCGGGTACCTTCGGCGAGCGGCTCCTCCAGGGTGACCTGGTGGCGGCCCACGGCAAACAGGCGGACTCCAACGGAGGAGGCTCCAGACCCGCCGCCTCCTGGACAACCCGGGCCGCCCCCTCCGCCGGCTCCGCCGCCACCGCCGCCGCTGCCCTCCGACTTAGGCATCCGGGAGAACTTCTTCATGGTCTCACCGGCGCGAAGCCCCCGCGGCCCCGGGAGGCGCAGTCAGCGGGCTCTAGGAGCCTCACATCCCGCGCGAGCGCGCGCAGGGACGCCGAGGCCCGTGGGTCGAGGGCCCCCAGCAGCCT
>NW_025385868.1:0-1918 GCF_016433145.1 Gracilinanus agilis
GAGAGAGAGAGAGAGAGAGAGAGAGAGAGAGAGAGAGAGAGAGAGAGTGAGTGAGTTTGGGGACAGGTTATAATTTGTTTTCAATGTCAAAATTTAAGTAGTCTCAAAATCCTCTTTCTTCTCAGATTAAAAGATTATACCTACCACCTACATTACATTATTATGTCTTTTAATCCAAGAAGTACCAGGGGGTCTAGGTGATTAGAAGATTCTTTATTTAACAATAAAAACCTCCTTATCACATACAAGGTACCAGTGAGTTTATACTTCTTCACCTTTGTTCTTACAATAAATGAAATGGTAAAATAAGGCAACAGCTCTTAAAATAAAGGAAAACTAAAGTATGAGTCGGCAGCTAGACCAACTAATATAGTAAATAATTATTTAATATATCAGAAAATATATCACTTTTATCTAGAAGTTCCTTGGAAATGTTATTGCTATAAGGCTGACCTAGGGAAAGTCAATATAAAAATAACTAACAATGATTTGGAAAAAGACTAGGTGAATGGAAGCATGTTGATAAAGTTGAAAGAATAATGGAGACAAGAGACCTAGTCTTTATATCTAATTCAGCCACTGTTTGGGTTACTCTGAGAAAGTCACTTTCTACCTCTAAAATTCTGATTCTATAGAAAGCCTTAAAAATGGTTTACAGAAGATACCTGATACCTCATACCCCAACTTTGTTTCAAATATTGGGTTCCTGGGTTCTCAGAAGGTAACAATTACTCATTCTACCTCTCCATATGATTAATTTTTTGTTAAACTTAATTCCAAACCAGGGATGAGATTTCCTAAATTCAGATGAGTTGGTTTTCAGATGAGACAACTGGGGCTCACAGCCTTTCTAGCTTGGAAGAACCTAGACAAAGCATGTATTCCACCTACTATGGCCTTCAAGATCCCAGGGTCACCTCCATCCCACAGCAAAGTATCAGAGAATTGCAATGGAAGAAAGCAATGAAAAAACTGTACTTATGAGATTCATTTGACACCTATCTAGGATTCCCCACTGGGATTAGTCCAGGATCTAGGCAATATTAAATTCAGTAAAGAGGCTGTAGTAGTCATTTATATGGCCTTTAAATAATAAGTAAAGTACTGTTAGATGGCACTTTTCAGACAAGGACACCAGTCTTGATCCATACTGCAAATCTAGGAAAGGGGAAAAGGGAATAAGCATTTATATAGAGCCTACTACATGCCAGGCACTATACTAGTTGCTTTACAAATATTATCTCATTTTAGCCACACAACACTGCGAGGTAAATGCTATATTGATCTCTATTTTATAGACGAGGAAACTGAGGCAAACAAAGGTGAAGTGACTTGCCCCAGATCACACAGCTAAAGTTACCAGAGAAGCTCTATTTGGCATATGACTGACTACTTCAGTGGAAATTCTACCTTTCATTTTAAGCAACAGTTAATAAAATTGTATTTTTGAAGAATATTATTTTGAAATTCAACTTCTACCTTTACTATTGAAACTAACATGCTTGCCCCGATTTTGATGTTACTGAAATGTAGTGCTAAATAATGTATAAAGAACTAGATTTGGAACCAGAAAGATCAGGGTTCAATTCCTGCCTCTGATAACGCACACTATGACCACAAGAAGTTGCTTAATCTGACAGTCAGTATTCTAGGCAATTCTAAGCCATTAAGTTGTAGGAAAGGTGCTGAGCTGCATGGCAGAAAATGTTTCTTCTTCTGGGAATTCCCAATAACAATGAAATCAGACCTCCAGTTCCTTTTACTAAATTTTTATAGCATTTTACAACCTGTATTATATACATTTCATTTGTTCTCATCAACACTGGGTGGTAATGCAAATATTGTTATCAACCCCATTTTATATATAGGAAACAGGCTCAAACTGGATAGCACAACATAAAGATTATATATATATAAC
>NW_025385869.1:0-5920 GCF_016433145.1 Gracilinanus agilis
GAGAGAGAGAGAGAGAGAGAGAGAGAGAGAGAGAGAGAGAGAGAGAGGTTCCAGAAACTTTATCTCCAAAATGTAAGGACATAACATGAGGATGAAAGTGGGATTCTGGGAAATGGAGTCCTAAGGTACAAAATTCTAATTACACATTTACCTCTGTTTCCCTAAGTTTTCTCAGCTGTAAAATGGGGATGATAATAGCATCTACCTCCCAAGGTTATTGTGAGGATCAAATGATTTAGCACAAAGCCTGGCACAGAGTAAGTACTTCATAAATATTTATTCTCGTTTCTTTCCTTGTGAACATCAAAAAGACTAGAGAAATAATTGCATCAGTAGCTGACTACAAGGGGAAGCATCAACATCAGACAGTTCAGTCGCCACCAGAAGAGAAGCCAAGGGAGAGAAGCTCAGGGTCAGCTGCGTGAGATCAGATGGGAATGTCCAGTGAAGAAGCAAAATGACTTATTTGCATCATTCCCAGCTGTCTTATGCTTTAATGAGGCTACCCCAACAGTCTTCCAGCAGATTAGAGTAAAGCTATAAGCATATCACTATTTGATTTAGTCCTAATCATTTTCTAAAACAAGCTAGAACAACGGAGGGTAAATGCTGCCCTCTGATGCTTAATATTCCCTTTTCTATATGGGAATAAATGGCCCCTTCCAAACATGATTCATGTTTGTACATTGGACACCTTTTTTTGGGATTGCTCCCTTTCTGAGAAATCCCTTAGACTTCCAGCCTTGACTCATTCTTATATAAATAGCAACTTTCCCCACAGTGCTGCCCGTGTTTGGGACAAAGGGGAGGGAGGCTATTTCCCCTACTGAGAAGTCGGGATTCTCCAGAATTTAATCCATGCCAATCCACAGTGGCTAGGTAAAAGCCAGCGACTGGAAGAGGGTTGCAGCTATGGGACCTCAGCCTAGCAGGTGCCTCTAGTTTCTGTGCTGGAAGAAGATGATCTAGCCATGGCAAGGGGGAGTGATGCAAGGTGGTCAAACAGAGCACTCCACTGGAAGTAACACATTTTGTGAACTTGGATGGACTTTGAGAAATAGCTGAGGATAGAAGGGCCCGGCTTGCTAGGGTCCATGGGGTTAGAATTGGATATGACTGAACAGTAACACAAATTTACTGGTATTCTGGTATAACCGCACAATATGGAAGACTATTGCTCAAATCTGGCCTCAGACACTTACTAGCTTTGTGACCTTGGGCAAGTCACTTAACCCTGTTGGTCAGGAAGGCCAGGAAAAAGTGAAGAAGGTCTCTAGAACATTGGGTAGATTTCCCACAGCAAATTTTTGGGAGACCATGGACAAAAGTCACCTAGAATGGCTGGCATAAATGGGCAGCAATCTGCATCCTGGAAAGAAATTCCTTAAGCTATAAAAAGAGTGATCCATATAAGATTGTGTCCTTTTTTTTTTTTTTTTCCAGCATAATGTTGCCTCTTGCTCCAGTCCACAAAACCCAGAGATCTTTAACCATGGTTCCCAATCCTGTCCTTGTAAAGCCAATTTATCTTAACCCAAATATAAGAATTTATGTATGTGCTTACTGTATTATCTTACTAGGTTCAAACTAGTGTTCTTGACAATTCATTGACATTTGTCCCATAATACACAGGAGGCAAATATTTCCCTGGTTTTCAAATTCAGAAGATTCATAATAGCCTACATGCAGGGGTGCTTTATGGCTGGCAAAGTTGTTTGTTTTGTTTTGTTTTGTTTTTTGCTTTTTTTTAATTATAAGAATATTTAATCAATTGCAGGTAATAAAAATTTTCCACATAAATTTTCCAAAGTTATCTGATCCAAAATGTCTCCTTTTCCCTCCCCTTCCCCCTTATCTGGCAAATAATTCAATCTGGATTATACATGTATTATCACACAAAACGTATTTCTATATTATTCGTTTTTGTAAGAGAATAATCATATAAACCCAAAGCACCAAGTCAAAAACCTAAATAAACTAAAGTGAAAAAGCTCATGCTTTGATCTGCATTCTGATTCCATCAGTTCTTTCTCTAGAGGTGGAGAGCATTCTCTGTCATAAATCCCTCAGAATTGTCCTGGATTATTATGTTGTTGAGAGTAGCTAAATCAATCACAGTTGATCATTCCACAAGATTACTGTTATTGTGTACAATGTTTTCCTGGTTCTGCTTATTTCACTCTGCATCCGTTCATGGAGGTCTCTCCAGTTCTTATAGAAATCAGGCAGTTCATCATTCCTTATAGCACAATAGTATTCCATCACCATCATATACCACAATTTGTTCAGCCATTCCCCAATTGATGAATATCTCTTCAGTTTCCAATTCTTTGCTACTACAAAAAGAGCAGTTATATTTTTGTAAAAACAATCCTTTTCTCATTTTTTTTTTATCTCTTTAGGATATAGACCTAGTAGTATTACTGGATCAAAGGATATGCACAGTTTTATAGCCCTTTGAACAAAATTCCAAATTGTCTTCCAGAATGGTTGGATCAGTTCACAATTCCACCAACAATGCATTAGTGTCCCAATTTTGGCATACTGTTTTATGTACATTATTTTATGTGGCTAAAATCTAAACCATCCTCCATACGTCAAATGCCCTCCTTCCTCATGACCCTTTGCTGGGTTTAGGGGTGAAGGCTTGTAACCCCTACAGCAAGGGAGGGAGAAGCTGATGGCTCTCTTGAATTTGGGAGTTCTGAGATGCAGCGAGCTAAATCAACGAAAAGTCTGTCTTAAGTCAATACGGTAAGTCCCTGGGAGCTGGGGACCCACTAAGTTGTACAAGGCAAGATGAGCCAATCCCTTACACTTGAGCCCGAGTCAGAGAGGCAGACCCCATCTTAAAAGTAGTCATGGGGGCAGCTAGCAGCCCAGTACATAGAGTAGTATCAAGCCTGGAGACTGGAGGACCTGGGTTTAAATCTGGCTCCAGACATTTCCTTCCTGTGTGACCTTGAGCAAATCATTTAACCTCATTTTCTATTTTTTTAAGTAGTGATAAAATTTAATCAAAAATTAATTAAAAGCTTTGTTTCTTTAAGACTCAGCTCAAATACCAATTGGTTCAACAAGTCAGTCAACAAGCTCTTATTGTATTGAGCTCTTATTATGAACTCAGAATTAAGCTAAGCCCTTTACCACCCTTTCAGCAGGAGCCTTTTCCCAGGATCTCCAGCCTTGAGTGCCTTCCCCTCCAAGGTAACCCTTACATCTCTCTTGTAGATATTGCATATATATGCCCTTGCTCAAAGACAGACAGATGGAAGATCCGTGAAGACGGGAACTGTTTTTGATTGTTTTTGATTGTTTTTTGTATCTCTAGGGCACAGCATGGTAGAAACTTAATAAATGCTGCTTGATTTAGTCAATGATTCTCACATCAGGGGGCAGCTGGGTAGCTCAGTGGATTGAGAACCAGGCCTAGAGACGGGAGGTCCTGGGTTCAAATCTGACCTCAGATACTTCCCAGTTGTGTGATCCTGGGCAAGTCACTTGACCCCCATTGCCTACCCTTACTGCTCTTCTGCCTTGGAGCCAATACATAGTATTGACTTTAAGATGGAAGGTAAGGGTTGTTTTTTTTTTTTTTTTTTTTTTAAATAATAAAATGATTCTCACATGGAAACTGGAATAAGTTTGAGGACTAGGTCAGTTACAAGTTACTAGACTATAGGAAAAAATGATGCAAGATCATAGTCTTGGAGCTGGAAAGGACCTTTTGGGGTCTTCTAGTGCAAATCAAATCTCTCATTTTACAGATGAAGAAATTAAAGTCCAAAGAGCTTAATTGACGTGCCTAGGGATATAACATAGCTTATAAGTCCTTTTTCATGGTTGGTGTTGCTCAGATGTTTCTCAGTCATGTCTGACTCTTTGTGATCCCATGTGAGATTTTCTTGGCAAAGATATTTGAGTGGTTTCTCATTTCCTTCTCCAGATTAGGACACCGAGGCAAGCAAGGTTAAGTGACTAGCCCAGGGTCACATAGCTAGTAAGTGTCTGAGGCTGGATTTGAACTCAGGAAGATGAGTTTTCCTGTCCCTCAGCCTTGTGCTCTATTCACTGCACCATCCAGCTACCTTATAAGTCTTTGGGGATGTATTTAAACTCAATTCTTCCTGGGCAGTGGGTGGCCCATGTGGATCAAGTACCAGATCTGGAATCAGGAAAACATGAATTCAAATTCAATCCCAGACATTTCCTTGCTGTGTGACTCTGTACAAGTCACTTAAACCTCTATTTGCCTCGATTTCCCTATCTATAAAATGGGGATAATAATAGCATCATGCTCTCAGAGCTGTTGCGAGGATGAAATAATATAATAATCGAAATGTGCTTAGCAAGGTATCTAGTGTATATCTTTTTTTAAAACTCTTATTGTGTATTGGTTCTAAGGCAGAAGAGCAGTAAGAGCTAGTCAGTGGGGGTTAAGTGACTTGCCCAGACAGTACTAACGTGTGGTTTTCTAAGTCAATGCAGGGAATCTTATGCCTATTTATTGTAGCCCCCATTTTTTTTTTCCTTTTTTCTTTTTTTTTAAACCCTTACCTTCCACCTTGGATTCAATATTATATATTGGTTCTAAGGCAGAAGATTGGTAAGGGTTAGGCAATGGGGGTTAAATGACCTGTCCAGGGTCACCCAGGTAGAAAGTCTGAGGCCAGATTTGAACCCAGGACCTCCTGTGTCTCTGAGCCTGGCTCTCAGTTCACTGAGCTGCCTAGCTGGCCCCACGCCTATAAATCTTTGATGATGACGAGAATTCCTGACCCTTTGGGATGAGAACAAATCTCCACTCTGCTGCACTGCCTCGGTCTTTACTGAAAGCACAGCATTCTTCTGAACCCAGGGCTAGCTAGTTAAAACATTTGGCTAAAAGCTCGTCCTTCTGCCACCCTGCCCTCATGTGCCAGATGCTTCCAAAGGATGGCCAATCGTATTGTAGGTCAAGATCCCTGGCCGGGAAGTCTGGCTGGCCTAGATTCTCTTGGTGGCCCTACCATGAGCGAGCTAGCAGGGCGACCTTGGGTAAATCACATAATCCCTCCGGCTATCAGTTTCCTTATTTGTAAGATTAGGGGGTGAGGTTGGAGAAACAGGTGGAGCTCGGCGATTTCCAAGGTCCCCTTCAGCTGAAAAATCCCGTGACTCTTAAGGGAAGCGTGGCATTGGAGGAGATCCCAGATCCAAGCTGGGACTGGCATACCAGAGTTCCCCGGGTGACCCTGAGCTATTCAGGTCACAGCTCCAACCATAAAAATCAATTTGCTGTGTCCCAACAAAGGCCACCAATGACCGGAGGTGATGGGGCGGACAGAGCGGTGGAGACGCCTCTAGGAAGATAGAGGGTGACCCCAGAGCAAAAATAACCGAGATGGATGGGGCATGAGAGCATTTTCCCCACTTGTTCTGCTGGGAGAGTGACAGCTGACCTCCACGGAATCCCTGAACTGCTCGGAATGTAACAGAAGGAAGAAAGAAAACCCGGAGGTCCCGGGAGCGTCCTGCAAAATGTCAAACACAGGAGAGCTTATGAAAGGGCAACAGTTTGTTACTTAGGATCCTGCCTTTGGCTTTACCACTGGCCCTGGTGCTTTACCCACACAGGCAGCCTTTATCCTGAGTGTGGAGGCTACTGCATTTTACTGTGGGAGCTTGGGACCTCACCCGGCCTCAGTTTCCTCTTAGGTAAAATGAGGGAGAGGTGAAATGACCTCTCAGGTCCCTGACATCTCTGAATCTAGGATCCTATGTTCTTTGAAATGAATGATGAAAGGGGCAGCTGGGTGGTTCAATGGATGGAGAGCCAAGCTTAGAGATGGGAGGTCCTGGGTTCAAATCTGGATTCTGACCCTTCCTAGCTGTGTGACTCTGGGCAAGTCACTTAACCCCCATTGCCTAGCCCTTACCA
>NW_025385870.1:0-2958 GCF_016433145.1 Gracilinanus agilis
TTCCTTCCTTCCTTCCTTCCTTCCTTCCTTTTTTCCTTCCTTCCTTCCTCCTTCCTTTTCTTCTCTCTCTGGAGACAAATTGTATTCTTTCTTTATTAGTCCTTTGAAGTTATCTTGATAGTTGTAATCAGAGTAGCCAAGTCTTTCACAGTTGATCATCATTACAATGTTGCTGTTTATGTACTTAATGCCTTCTTAGTTCTTATTTCACATTGTATCAGTTTGTATGGTTTGTTTTTTTCTGAAACCATCCCTTCTTGTCTTTTCTTTGAGCACCGTAATACTTCATTCCAATATTTGCCATTACTTCTTCTGCCAACTCGTTCACTTCCCAATCAATGTGCATTCCCTTGCTGAACTGATATATATATACACATATATTTACACATAAGTCATTTTTACCCCTTTCATCTTTTTGGGATACAAACTTAGTAGTGGTATTGTTGTTAAAGGATGTGCACAATTTTATAACCCTTTGGGCATAGTTCTAAAATGATTATATTTTTCTCTCTTTGAACCAATTCCAATGTATGTTTCTTTTATTTTTAAAAGGTATTTCATTTGACCAATTACATGTAGTAACAATTTTCCACAAAAGTTTTTTAAAGTTATAAGATCCAGATCACCTCCCTTCCTTTCCCCAGAGATGATAAGCAATTCGATATGGGTTGCCCATGTATTATCATGTAAAACCTATTTCCATATTGTTCATTGTTTAAGAGAATAGTTATATAAACCCAAAACTCCAAAATAAAAACCCAAATAAAATAAAGTGAAAAATAGCATGCTTTGATCAGTAGTGTGAGTATATTTCAAGAATTTCCTCCCTCATTTTTCCCTCTATTGTAAAATCTCTTCCTTGTTTGTGCCTCACGAATAATGAGAAACCTTGCCCTATTCTAATTCAGCTTTTCCCCTTTCTCCCAGCGCATCACTCTTTCTCACCCCCCCCCACTTTTTTGTGAACATTTCAACATAATGATCTCACATCCATGGTCTCTGTCTATGGAAACTCTTTTTAACTGCCACAAAAATGATAAAGTCCATCTTCTGATCTTGGAATATAAATCATTTAACCTTACTGAATCCTTAATGATTACTCATTAAGTTTATCTTTTTATGCTGCTCTTGAGTCTTGTGTTTGAATATAAAATCTTCTATTCAACTCTAGTCTTTTCATCAGGAGTACTTGGAAGTCCACTATTTCATTAAATATTCATTTCCTTTGAAGGATTACAGATAGTTTTGTTCTTTAGGTTATACTTGGTTATAATCCTAGTTTTCTAGAAAATATTTCAAACCCTTCACTCCTTTATTGTGGAAGTCACTAAATCTTGAGTGATCTTTTCTCTGGTTGAATGACATGTGAGTTGTTTCTTTTTGGCTACTTGAAGAATTTGCTCTTTTATAATGGTCCTCTAGAATTTGGCTATCATATTCCTGAGAGTTTTCATTTCAGAATCTCTTTCAAGAGGTGAATTGTGGATTCATTCAATTTCTATTGTACTGTCTGTATTTAAACTATTTGAATGAATTTTCTTGATAACTTCTTGAAATTTGAGGTGTTTAAGCTTCATTTTATTTAAGTAGTTCAATAATTCTTAAATTATTTCTCCTTGATCTGTTTTCAGGGAAATTGTTTTTTTTTTCCAATGAGATATTCCACATGTTCTATTTTTTAAGGAATTACTTTCCTCAGTGAGATTTTGTATCTTTTGAGTTTGAATCAGCCTCAGACACTTCCAAGCTCTGTTACCCTAGGCAAGTCACCTAAGATTTCTCAGGCTCAGTTCCCTCAGCCATAAAATGGGGATAATAATAGCACTGCCCTCACAAGGTTAATGTGAAAAGCAAATGAGCTGAAATATGTGAAATGTTTTGTCAATGTTAAAGCACTCTGTACAGGTTAAGTATAAGCATTACTCCTTTCTCTCCATCCATAGCATTTTCTACTCCTCATGTTCTTGCATAGTTTTTCATATTTGGGCATATGTTACATCCCCATTATATTACAACCTGTGAGGGCAAGGAACATATCTCAATTATCTTTACATCCCCCCAGTTCCTGGAACTCATAAGAATGTGGTTTTTGAGTAAAAGAATAAATTGTAATGAAGTAATTTAGGGAATAAAATAGAAATTTATAGGATCTTGGCTGTTAGCTTTGAGCATTCTGTATTGGAATGCAACTGGAGGAGGAGTAAAACTGTCATTGCTGGTGCGAGAGGGGTTTTGAGCAGAAGTCCAGCTAGCAGGGACTCAATGAGCTTGGGATCTTTGGGATTGGAGAAACTTAAGACAACCTCTCGCAAGACAACCTTTAGTAGTGGATAGTGTCTGTTTTCTGGTGGACACCTTGCAGGCATTTTTCCCTACCTGGTATCTCTTGGATTATTGGCTATGCAAGGAGTTGGTTCCTGTTTTCCTGAAGCCATCAAAAAAGCTAACTGGACCATTTGTGAGAATCCCCACACCCAGCTCTCTCTCTCTAGTCTTCAGTCAAAGTTGTCAGCCTGACTGAAGTTGGATTGACAGGGAAACTCTCTTTTAGGACTCCATTTCTTGTCAGTTAGCTAATCCTAGTTATAGAACCACCTCTCCCACTCTCCTTCCCCTTTTATACATTAAAACTATTTCATTTTCCTTCCTGGTTGTTTCCTCTTACCTCAAAGAACCCATATCATGTGAGCAGATAATCTTTGTGTATGTCATTGGTTTGTGTCAGAGACCAGTAATCCCAACTGCCATTCCTTTAGTGAAAGGGTTATCAGATTTACTCAGGCTCTGATACCTTATCCTTCTTTATGAGTTTAATCAGTGAGTGGCAGTTGCCCCAGACACTCACTGGTTTCTCATAGATTAATTTATATAAATAATTTATACAATTAATTAATTAATTAATCCATATAATTAATTTATATAAATAATTTATATAATTTATATAAAGAATATATATTC
>NW_025385871.1:0-2660 GCF_016433145.1 Gracilinanus agilis
AGGGAGAGAGAGAGAGAGAGAGAGAGAGAGAGAGAGAGAGAGAGAGAGAGAGCAAAGAGAGAGATGGAGAAAACTATACCCCAAATAATACACCAAATGAATTGTTTTTTAGTCTATTACAAAAAAAATAAAAATTATTTTATAGAACTGTGTAGCTTCTTATAATGCAGCTATCATCCATATCCACCTAAATTTTTCTCTGACTTCAGTAGTGGAATGATAAATTCTCTTTGACCTCTGCTCCAAAAAATATCTCATAATGTATTCAAGGAAGAAAGTAATTCTATGCTTCAAATTCCTAGGCATGAAAAGCAGAAAATCTTTGCTTCACTTTTTGATGTATTTCTCTCTATTTTTAATGTCAAGCACTTTTAAATACATCAAAAGACTTTACAAGGACCTACAAGGGGAACATTTATCAGATGCACATATTAGTTTGTCTCCCTTAGAACTTTTAGGATCGACATTGGCCATTCAGGATGATAGAAATAATTGGACTGATTACATGTAGGGCTTTAGCCATCTATTGATAAAATAAATTAACTTCAAAAATCCAATCCCTCCCTCAACAATAAACCCTCAGACAAATGGTCCAGTTGAACAATAAGAATAACTTAGGTTCTTCGTCTAAAAATTATTTATGACCCTTGACTTCAAATAAGTTCCCGGGTTTGAATTTTCTGAAGACTAAATCACCCCAGTACGTCATATCAACCACCACAGTCTATTGTCTTTGTTGATAAGCTTGAACTGAAATGCTATTGTGTAAGATTCACCATGGAAAATGGCTCAGCCAAATTAACCTTCAGGGGAGCAAGTGCACGTATCCATTATATATGCTGCCGAGTTCCATGATTGTCACTGATTCTTGGTCAGGCCTCACTCACTGTCTGACAGTGAGTTACAGAGCAATAAACCTCTCAAGGAAAGGCAAATAGGAGTTTTATTGGAACAAAGAAAATAACTGCCAACTAACGATTTCTGTCCTTCTACATTACAGCTAGCCTGGGCTTGTCAGATCCTGCTTTCTCTGCACTCCTAGCCCATCAGTCTCACCTTAACCACCATGAGTACCAGTGTCGCTGTCTACATTGCCTTTTATATCCCATAGCCTTCCCTTCTAAATATATTATTCCTTTTATTCCAGTTCAGTTTGTACTCCCGAAGTCTGGAAAATTTGCAAATAATTTGGAATGTTTTTCTTTATTTTTTTCTATTCCTAACTTGGTCTGGTTTGCAATTTCTTGGATGAATCAAGAGAAGGGATGAATTAGACAGCATTCAAGGTCTAAACTTTACTGTAATTGCTTTTTTTAATCATCTTTGGATTTCTTTATTTTTTTTTACTCCATTATTTCAATGATGTCTGACCCTTCGTAATCTCATTTGGAATTTTCTTGGCAAAGTTAGAGTATTTTGTAATTTCCTCCTCCCACTCATTTGACAGTTGAGAAAACTGAGGAAAACAGGATTAAGTGATATGCCCAGGGTCACACAGCTAGTAAGTGTCTGAGGCCAGATTTGAATTCAGGCCCTTGGTTTAACTCTTATCTACACAAGATGCTCACTCATGGCATTCCACTGCAGAAGAGCTATGAACCAATCTCCTAACCTTCTCTTCTTCTCTCCCAACTTTTAAACTTGTTCATTTTCTGCCTCATTAAACTATGCTTTACCATTGGCTGGCAAAGGTGATAAATTTCTATAAACTAAGACGAAATGACAATATATTCAGGTAAATGTTTTTTTTTTGAGGGTGGGGAAGTTTGATATAGTGTAAAAGATATTGAACTTAGAATCAGAGGACTTGATTTTGAACCCTGGCGTTGATACCAGTCCTGGGAGTCTGATTGAATTAACTCTTTGAGTCTTATTTGCATCATTTAAACAATAATTTTTTTACTATCTACATCATATGATTACTTTTTTATTGATTAATTAAGAAAAAATTTCCATGGTTAAATGATTCATGTTCTTTCCCTCCCCTCCTTCCACCACCTTTCCATAGCCAACGCGCAATTCCTCTGGGTTTTACATGTGTCATTGATCAAGACCTATTTCCATATTATTAATATTTGCATTAGAGTGATCATTTAGAGTCTACATCCCCAATCATATTCCCATCAACCCATGTGATCAAGCAGTTGTTTTTTCTTTTGTGCTTCTGCTCCCACAGTTCTTACTCTGGAAGTGGATAGTGTTCCTTCTCATAAGTCCCTTAGAATTGTCCTGGATCATGTAATATGTGCAGAAAAATCTCTTTCCTCACTGTTTGTCCTTACAATCATTGCATGGCTGCTAGTAAAGAAGTCCATTACATTCAATTGTACCACAGTGTATCAGTCTCTGTGTACAATGTTCTTCTGGCTCTGCCCCTTTCACTCTGCATCAATTCCTGAAGGTTGTTCCAGTTCACATGGAATTCCTCCAGTTTGTTATTTCTTTTAGCAAAATAGTATTCCATCATACAATTACTTTGAAGAATGAATGGGCTGAAAAAACTTAAAATGCTATATTCATCATAACCACTTCCAAACACATTAAATTCATTTCAACAAAATGTTTGAATTCCTTTATTGCATATATATATATATTTTTCTTAGTAAATTAAAATTAAATGGCATTACCAATATATATATATGTTGCATATATATATATAT
>NW_025385872.1:0-2109 GCF_016433145.1 Gracilinanus agilis
AGAGAGAGAGAGAGAGAGAGAGAGAGAGAGAGAGAGAGAGAGAGAGATTTAAAATAGCCTAATCTAATACCTATGTGAGTGCTTTCAGCAGACACCCTAGCAGCAAGTTTCTTCCCCAGACACCACAGACAGAGATAGAGAGAGCACTTCCACATTTTCCCCTTTTAACCTCTCTTTTATATCCAGTTCAAATTCAGAGCCATGTCCAGTTCAAGTTTAAAGTCACATAGCCTACAACAGGATGCAGGCATATAGGGTCACAGAAATGCAAGAAAGTAGGAATGTAGGGAAACAGGGAAATATCCTGTGCCGACCCATGTGAGAGATAGATTAGGCTACTCTCTCTCTCTCTCTCTCTCTCTCTGTCTCTCTATCCATTTTTCAAATGACAAAAATTAAGTGGTGATTTGTTGAAGGTCACACTTCATCCAAGACAAGACATGACAAACAGTCAACTGCTAATGTGGGAAGGTAGCCCCAAAAGCAGAATCTTCCTTTCCTTTTAGCTACAGGACTATCATGTCATTGGAGAGTATAAGCATTCAAGGTTCCTATTAGCCTGGTCCTTGGACTTTATGTAAAAAATAGATTCGCAGAAAAAAGGAGCAGGAAAGAAAGAAAGATAAGTCATTCAGTCGCTCCATTCTCTATAGATTCCTCGGTTTGCTAAATTTTAATGTTAGCTATCCAATTTTTTTTCCATGTGCCTCATTGCTATTTGCTCAGTTTGCCCAAAACTGGATTGTAAACAAAGACTTTGATGCCATCCTCTTAATTTTCAAATCCTTACTTAGATGTCCAATTTTTCCTTGTCATAGTCAATTGTAGAACACTATTATTTTGTATGATTCTGGTTTTTATTTTTCAAATATATAGAGAACTAAGTCAAATATATACAAAATGTATATATAGAGCTGAAAAAGCTGATGTTTAGAGAGGTCAAGTGAACTAGCTTCTCTGTATAGCAAAGGTTTTGGAGCAAGAATTTGAACCTTCTTACCACTTCTATCCATAGAAGAAATAGCCTGAGTACCTGACTCATGAGATAACCAATCAGGAGGCAAAATACTGGTATGTGGGTGAAAATGTTTATTGGAACAAAGAAAAAAACATCTTAAAACAATGTTTCCAAGAAGTATCACCAAAACCACTTTGAAAAGGACTATAAAATGTAAATAATAAAGAAAAAGGATTCAATCAAAACTACAGAGAAAGGAATTAAAGGAAAATACAGACAGTAAGTACATGGAAGAGTCAAAAGGGATTCGCAACTCTGTGATCTAATCTAATCATTATGAAGAATAATTTGGAACTATGATTGAAAGACTCTAAAACTATACCTACCCTTTGATCCACCTAAACCACTACTAGGTATGTATCCCAAAGGTTATTTTTTAAAAGGAAAGCATGTTTTATACACATTGTACAAAAATATTTATTGCAGCATTTTTTGTGTGGTAGCAAAGAATTGGAAATGGTAGAGTAATCAACTGAAGAACAGCTGAAAAAATTGTGATATATAATTATAATAGAATATTATTGTGCTATAAGAAAGAATGAGCAGAATGATTTTGGAAAAACCCGGAAAGACTTACATGAATTGATGCAAAGTAAAGGGTATAGACCTAAAAAAACATTATACATAGAAACAGAAATATTTGAGCAACAACTATGAATGACCTAATTATTCTCACCACTACAGTGATCAAAGTGGGCAAGGAGGAGACTAAGCTATCACTTTTTGCAGATGATATGATGGTCTACTTAAAAAATCCTAGAGAATCAGCTAAGAAGCTTGTAGAAATAATCAACAACTTTAGCAGAGTTGCAGGATACAAAATAAATGCACATAAATCATCAGCATTTCTATACATTTCCAACACACTAGAGCAGCAAGAAGTAGAAAGAGAAACACCATTCAAAATCACCCTAGACAATATCAAATACTTAGGAATATACCTACCAAAACAAACACAGCAATTATATGAAAACAACTACAAAACACTTTCCAAACAAATAAAACTGGATCTAAACAATTGGAAAGCCATTGATTGCTCATGGGTAGGACGAGCTAACATAATAAAAATGACAATTCTACCCAAATTAATT
>NW_025385873.1:0-1576 GCF_016433145.1 Gracilinanus agilis
GAGAGAGAGAGAGAGAGAGAGAGAGAGAGAGAGAGAGAGAGAGAGATCAAGGATAGGAATCTGAACTTTGGAGAAGGGCTTCCGAGAAGAGGTCCCTCAGTGAAAGATTAATGAAAGATTAACTGAAGTATTCTGGGGAGTTTTCCTGAAAGTGTGGGCTGGAGTTCTGATTTGACCTGGTTGGCCCCAACACAACCTTGGTAAATAAAAAATGAAATGGCTGAGGAAACCAAGGTTTGCTCTTCTAAGCATATCCATTTATTAAGCAATACATGCAAATTGCCTAACAATCAGCACTAGGTCCCTTCCCCAGCTAAGGCTGCACCTCAGTATGATGGAGAGAAGAGAGAGAAGGGAAGGACAGACTTTTATCTATTAAAAACAATTTAAATAAGGCCAATTAATTAAAAGAAAACCATACAACATTTGGTAATCTGACTTCTAATTGGAGTTTCCAAGTTGGAATGAATAGGTTTAATTCCCTGAACTCAGAAGGAGGTGACCCACTCTCCCCAAGTGCCTGTAAACAATCAAAGGAACACACAAAAAAAGAACCGAGTCCCATCATGTGGCCAGTTTTCAGACATGAGTTGCTTGAGATGTGTAATTGTGAAAAAACTCCTAGCATCATTCTTTGGATCTGACTGGGTTTCTGGGAAGTAAAACCTAGGCTCTTGGTTAGGGGTCTCTTAACAGCAGGTAGAGTGGTCCAGCCATACAGGGCTAGGTTCAAGCAATGCAATAAGGTTTTCTGCTAATTCTGACAACTGAATAAAGTTTTCTCACAGGACAGAAATTGGACTAGACCCATACATGAATAGATAGAGAACTGAACCTGTTCCAGAACTGTCACAAGATGGATTCAGTGTGGTTTATTCAAGTCTCACAGTTAACCCCTTGCTATCTGAATCTCCTTGATTCCAATATTTTTGTGGGTATGTTCACGGTAGATATCCAGTAGTGTCTTTGCCTTCATTTATAGATAAAGAGTCTAAGTCAAGGCTAGAGATCTAGCTGCTAAGGAGAGGGTTAAATATTGAAATATTAAAACAAAAAATAATTAAAATATTAAAATAAAAACACTGGTTATAAACTGGCTAGGCTTAGAATATAAATAAACCAGTAGACATTTAACAAGCATCTAGGTGGCTCAGTGGATAGAGCACAGGACTCAGAGTCAAGAAGGTTCATCTTCCTGAGTTCAAATCTGGCCTCAGACACTTACTAGCTACGTGACTTTGGATAATTCATAACCTTTTAGTCTCAGTTCCTCCCTCATTTGTAAAATGAGCTGAAGAAGGAAATAGCAAACTATTCCGGAATCTTTGCCAAGAAAACCCCAAATGGATTTATAAAGAGTCAGACAGGACTGAAATGACTGAACAGAAACAACAATGACATTTGACCTTCCAGGTTGAAGTTGGATCTCTTAGTCATTCTCTCACTCCAGCCACTCCCTTCCCCTCTCTTCAGCTATGATTCCCTACCTGACTTTGAAGCACAGAATTCAAAAGATGAAGGAAGTGAGCTAGGATTCTTAATGTTTTTGTGTGTTTTGGATAGTTTTTCTGGTGAA
>NW_025385874.1:0-4724 GCF_016433145.1 Gracilinanus agilis
CTCTCTCTCTCTCTCTCTCTCTCTCTCTCTCTCTCTCTCTCTCCTCTTTCTCCATCTGTTTCTTCTTCTGTGTACCTCTCTCTCTAGCTGTCTCTCTGTGTTTCTATCTTTGTCTCTGTCTTTTAGTCTCTGTTTATTTCTGTTTCTGTCACTATTTCTCTGTCTGTCTGCCTCTTTCTCTCTTTTCTTCCCTGCCTAAATATTCAAAGAGATGGCTTTAATTAAATTGAATTGGCTGGTGGCCCTCAGTGGTATCTATTGACCTTATATCATCCCTAAAATGAGTACTAACTCTGAAATCAGAAGATTTGTGTTCAGATCTTTCCTCTTAATGTTTGCTATTTTGTGACCTTGAGCAAGTCACTGGGATGACTTCCTTTGAGAACTTCATCTGTGAGAATGAAGGCATCAGACTGGAGGGCCCCGAGGGCCCTTCCAGTTCTAGATCTATAATAATATAATTTATAGAAAGTTGCTTGCTTACTTTTATTTTGCTCACTCTCTCTTTTCCCTCTTTGCCTTCAACTCCACACCTTTGTGATCTTGGACATTACAGGCATACATGTACATGGCAGAATTATCCATCCTGTGGAAGTCACACCTCTTTTTTTAACATATATAGATAATTAAATCAACCAGTTCTAAATAATATGTTTTATTATTCATTTGTACTTTATCTTCTGAAAACCTTTACTCCTCTCCAAGCCAACCCTAATCTTCCCTGCTTGGAATTATTAGATTTTGAAGTCATCATTTGCTTTTCAATCCAAAGCATTAGGAAAACATGCCTCTAATTTTCATAATATATCCATTCCACTCTTATGTGGTGCAGATGGCTCTCTCTTCTCTCATTGTCAAAGGAAGGGCACTGCGCTCCCTTAGGGCTAGGTGGAAGTGTCTGTCCCTCACTCTGTTTTCTCCTTATGCCCTTTCTATGAAAGAATTCCTTTAGGTGTCTGGGTGGCCTGCAAGGTGAATTCAAACAGCCCTGCAACACAGACTGTAGAAAATGTACAGGTTGTCACATGATTTTAATAAAAGATATATGACCTCAACAACATCCTTAGCATTTTTCTTCATTTTAGAAGGAATCCTTGGCCTTCAGTGTGCATCCCAATTTTGCTAAAGGGTTTTGCCAGGTTCTTTTGTAGATTCTAATATATAGGCTTTTCTTTCTTTTCTTTCTTTTTTTTTTTTAAACCCTTACCTTCCATCTTGGAGTCAATACTGTGTATTGGCTCCGAGACAGAAGAGTGGTAAGGGTAGGCAATGGGGGTCAAGTGACTTGCCCAGGGTCACACAGCTGGGAAGTGTCTGAGGCCAGATTTGAACCTAGGACTTCCCGTCTCTAGGCCTGGTTTTCACTCCACTGAGCTACCCAGCTGCACCCAGGCTTTTCTTTCTTGCTTGCATTATCTGTCATGTACCATGGACACTTTGGCTACATAATAAAGCTGCTTGAAATGAGAGGAGGTTCATGTTGGTTTCTAGAATATGGACTTAGGAATAATTTATCCTGAGAATCAACTTTATAACACTGTTCTTCCACTCAATTCACAAATAATATTGTATTCAAATTCATTCAACAAATATTTATTAAGTCACAAATATGTGAAAGTTACCATGCAAAGTGCTAAGGATACAAAGGCAAAAAAAATAGTCAAACCAGCCCTGACCTCAAGTATCTAACATTCTACTTGGGCAATTCATCATGTATTCAAATAAGTCAATACAAAGTCATTTTAAGGGTGTATATCAATAATAATGGAGGGGAGGGATCCTTATGTGTAGGAATCCCTTAATAAATTTAATGATTCTATAGAGCAGCTAGGTGACACAGTAGATAGAGCTCTGGGCCTGGAGTCAGGAAGACTTATTTCCTACTTTCAAATCTGACTTCAGACACATACCAGCTTTGCGATCCTGGGAAAGTCACTTAACTCTGCCTCTATTTTCTCATCTGCAAAATGAAGTGGAGAAGAAATGGCAAACCACTCTACTATTTTTGTCAAGAAAACTCTGAATGGGATCATGAAGAGTCTGAAATGCTGAACAACAAGAAATGATTCTATAAGGTAAGGATGCATTCTAAATATGAGCAAAGACAGAAAGCAGGAAATGGATTGTCATATAAGGGGAACAGCAAGAAGGCCAGTTTGACCATGAAAAAGAATATGTGAAAGGAATCAATCAATATGAACTAAAACTCTAAGAGTAGGTAAAAGGCATAATTTTGAACCCCTTAGTAGGTTAAAGATATGTTTTATGGAAGTGGTGATAGATACTGTAAGGTTTTTGTTTTAGTGTTTGCTTGTTCTTAAGTAAGGCAGTGACATGCTCAAATTTCTGGGACCATAGAATTAGAAATATCAGTTTGGCAATTTTCTTTGGAGTAGATCTAGAAACAAGGAAACTAATCTGGGAGACAAATGGTCAGAGGAGAGCTGATGAGGTCCTGCATAGAGTAGAGGTTGCATGAATGGAGAGGAGAGGGGTGTGAGATCTAAGGTAGAGGCTGAAACAAGAAGACCCAGAAAAAGAGCTTACCTCTCTGTAGCAAGGGCTTCCTCCTCTCATTTCAATAGGTGATTTCCTCCAAAAATCAAAACCAAAAGCAAACTAAAAAAAAAAAAAACAAAAAACAAAACTCCAAAGCACTTTCATATCCCATGAACTAACATATTCCTTTTGTTCAGTATTTCCTCAATATTATTGCCACTTTGCATATGGGGAAAACCAGTGTTGTAAGAGGTTATATTAAATCATAGAGCTGGGATTAGAATTTACAGTTTCCTATGAACCTAGAACATTTCCTATTCCAACCTCAAGGGGGAAAAATGGAGATAATCCAGAAGACTTTCAATATGAGAAACAGGATCCTCAGAAGAATCAATCAGGTTGATATACTCACCATCCCTTCAATACAATGTATTCCTTCTTACTTCCATATTGTTCATTTTGTGATTTCTCACTCCTATGAGAAATTCTCAATCTTCATGATTCTCCCAATGTCAGTTCAAGTTTCACCTGCTTCATGATGCCTTTCCTACACAGTCAGCTTTTAAATTAACAAGCATTTATTGAGCCCACTATATGCCAGGCACAGTGCTAAGCATCAGAGATATAAAGAAAAGCAAATGATAGTCTGGGCTCTCTGAGAGCTCATGTTCTCCTCTGTGTACTTTTTAAATGTTTCTCTGTCCCACCTCCTTCCCCCCCACTTTCTTTTAATATTGCCATCACTATCCATTCCCAATTAAAAACAAAAGGGAAAACTCAAATCAACAAGCACTTATTAAGTGCTTACTGTATGCTCGGATAAAAAAAAAATAGTCCCTGCTCACAAGAAGTTCACAGACTTTTGGAAGAGAGAACAGGTAAACAACTAAGTAAAATAGATTTCATATGTATAATATATACCTATATATTACACACATATATACATATATTGTGCATACATGCATATATTATATAATCATGTAAAATTATACAACTATATCACATGTGCATATATTATGCATACAAATATATTACACACATGTATATATTATAATAGCAACCTCTGGGAAGAAGATTGAGATCAACTTGAATGACAACTGACAGTTATGGAATTTGGAATTTACCCAGATGGCATGAGCCAAGGGACAAGAGACAGTTGCGACCACCACTATAAAAACCCAAGAGCTGATCCTTTCAAGGCTCTCAATCTTGAGAACAGGGACCAGGTGGTGAGTGGGCAGGCCTATAGACCTGTACTAGCACCTGTATCCTATTGCCTTGAGCATCAATTCTTCAGTTGCTGAATAGGGCTGAGAGATATACATCAAACATCAAGAAGAATATCATCAAACCTCACTCCACCTGGTCAAGGCCATGGCTGGGCCTGACCAGAGCCTGAGAGGGAGAAGGGATCTCTCCAGCCAGCTGCCAACTTGATTAACAACTGATTAGCTAACTTTAGCACCTGTAGACTAGCATAGCCATTCCCACACCATCTTCCTTATCCTTGTTCCTAACCCTTGAGTTATTACAATTAAATCCTTAAACTTATTCAGGTGAAGACTGTTATGATTCCAAAGATCAGTTAATAGTCTAGCATCTTAGGGGAAAGGGAATACTTTAGCTAAACCACAGTCATCACATTATCCAACCTCATTAATAACTATTCTCACTATAAACATCTATCCATCAACCCAACCCCAAGCCAAGTAACCAAAGAGGTTGTGTGAGTCAGCTCACAACTGGTGATCAGCTGAGTAATAAATACTGGTGGGACCTTGTGTTCATTATCAATCTTTGGTGTTCACCTAGGCTTTCCATCCTTATTCAGTCAGGTCCTTATACCATCTGAGGACCTTGGACCATCTCCTTATCAGGCCCAAATACAGAAGCACCATACTGACCATAACAATATGTATGTATGTGTAGAAAGAGCAGTGGACAGAGCACAGGGCCTAGAGTCAGAAAGGACTAAGTTCAAATCCAGCTTCAGACACTTAGTAGCTAGGTCACTGATCCTTGTTTGCCTCAGTTTTCTCATCTGTAAAATTAGCTAGGGAGGGAAATATCAAACCAATCCAATATCTTTGCCAAGAAAATAGCAAATGGAATCAAAAAGAGTTGGATGTAACTGAAATGACTGGAAAAAAGGAAAGAAAGGAAGGAAGGAAGGGAGGAAGGAAGGAAGGAAGGAAGGAAAGAAGAAAATAAGCATTTTTTAAAAA
>NW_025385875.1:0-4642 GCF_016433145.1 Gracilinanus agilis
AGGAAGGAAGGAAGGAAGGAAGGAAGGAAGGAAGGAAGGAAGAAAGGGAGGGAGGAAGGACAAATGAACAAACAAAAGGGTTCCTCAATTTTTGAAAAACTGAAAGTTCTGTTGATATTAATTACTTCAAAGGATCTAGGACACAGAAGTAGTTGGGAAAGAGCATTAGCATCAAGTAATAATAGGTCAAACTCTTTTTAGCCCTGATGATGAAGAACCTTGAAACTTTGGAGCCTCTCCCAAGTTCCCATGAATCCAATGGGCAGTCACTACACAACAAGATGATCCCATATAGCTCAAAGCCAGGAGTTAATAATGCCTGTCCCTCAAGATATGGATTAATCTGCCCTGTAGAAAGATATGATCAGTAGTCTCTGGAGTCAGAAAATTACTGGGATTTAAGATTAAAGGACCAATAAACCTACCAGTCCAGGGAAGTCACACTAAGAACATCATGTCTCTCAAGGACTCATGGAGCTCCTGGCCCCCAACTGTGCTCTTGTCCATCATCCATCATAGCACAACATTCAAACCTCATGCAGGCTATCCTCTCATTGACTTTAAGCTGCTTCTTTCCCAGATGCTTCAGATTCACCTATGTCCATATGTTTCTTTCTCTGGGTCTCAGGTTCCTCCTCTCTAAGATGAAAGGTTGGACTA
Source organism: Gracilinanus agilis (assembly GCF_016433145.1). Classification (NCBI taxonomy): domain Eukaryota; kingdom Metazoa; phylum Chordata; class Mammalia; order Didelphimorphia; family Didelphidae; genus Gracilinanus; species Gracilinanus agilis. The sequence goes on from NW_025385875.1 coordinate 661, forward strand.
GATTCTCTCTAAGAACCCTTCCATCTCTGACAACTTCTAAGTGATTTTTGAAAAAATAAGTTGAGTATTCTGTAACCATCATCACATCTACAAAGGAGTCAGGGCTCTATAGATAACATTAAAATTGTTTAACTTCCTTAATACATATTTTCAGAGCAAAAGTATGGAGCCTTTCATTCCAAAATAAAATAAAATTAATTCTGTGAATCATAATTAAACTTATTGTAATTATTTTCAAACCCATTATTTTCTCCATAATGCATGTGAAATTCATAAGAAATTATTGAATCATCCCACTGTATTATACACCCACAATTAGGACCCACAGAAGCATGGCTGATATGATCTCTTCATCAATCATGATCTAAGGAGGATAATGGCCTCAGGACATGCTAATATTAGGGAAAGGAATCAATCAGCACATGCCTTACTCCCTAAACCCTTGAAATCTCCCCTGGCTTTTCAACTGGATTATTCAACTCAAAACAGAGGGATTTTTAAAATTTTGAGTTTGTTTTGAAGACCTAGAAAAGAAAGTTTTTGTCACCGAAGTCCTTGGTACAAATCAAATACTTCAAGATCAGAAACAGATATGATTATATATCATATGGAAATGATGTAAATGAAGAGGAATTGCCATCTGATTTGCTGCTGTACCCCAAAGGCCATGGAACCTTTCTATCTGACTTGCTCCTGAAACCTTTCCTCTGTGCAGTCTCCCCCCCACCCCCCGTTAGAATGCAAACTCCTTGAGATCAGAAACCGATTTTTCTATTTGTGTCCTCAGCACTTAGCACAGAGTTTTGCACATAATACACACTTAATGTATGCTTCATTCATTCATCTATGTTAGGGATGAAAGGAGACTCAAAGAAGAAAGATAGGAATAATATGACAATGAAAAGGCTAAAATACTCAATCTTTATTTTGCCTTTTTTCTCCACAAGGAAAATATTCTGTAGACTTGAAGTGATAGAACAAAAATCATTCATAGAGAGTTGATATTCAAGGTAGGTTAGGGAACTCTCTCCTCAGTGGATTCAAGTTAACAGGCTTGCACAAGCTGTACCATAGGATAAGTATGGAACTAGAGAATGAGATTTCCAACAAACATTTACTAAATGCCTACAATTTGTCAGTCACTGTTGTATGTGCAGGGGATACAAATACAATGAACGAAATAATCTCTACTCACGAGGAATTTATATTCTAATGGGAGAGGCAACAAGAACATATAATTATATACATAATTAATGTAAAAAGAATGAGTACAAACTTTGGAATTTGGGTTACACAAATAAAATAGTTAAATATAAGGTAGTTTGAGAAGGAAAGCTCCAGAAGTTGAGGGGGTCAGAAAAAGCTAAAGGGAGTGGATGAGGCATGGGGGAAGAGGGGTTGCATTTCACGTTTGAAGACTAGTCACTGCAAGTGTGTGGAGGCAGGAAACGAAGTGTCCTTTGGGAGGAACATAAAGAAAGACAACTTGGCTGGATTGTAGATTTAGGATATGGATTGATGTACAATGAAGTGAATGGGAGAAGTGCTACAAGGTTGGAAAAGAGCAAATGTCCCCATTTTCCAAAAAGAGAAGAGGATAGAGTCTTTAAACTATAGGCTAATAAGTTTAAGTACTATTTCTGCCAAATTCTAGAATGTTATTCAATTCATAACCCTTGAATCAGAAGTTCCTCTTGAATGAAGGTCTTGGTAATCCTTTTTGGACAGCTCAATTCTCTAACTCATTTACTCCATCTAGGTGATCTAGGGACTCCAATTATTGACTTCCCCAAGGGTAGCCACCATCTTTTCTAACAAGTACACAGTCTTGCAAAGATCAAAGCAGAAATAGCTTTATTGATAAGAAAATGAAAACTAGTAAGATTAGCATAACAGCACCCCACCAGTGAATAACTCTTTTTTTCCCCTATTCCATTAATGCTCCCATCAGCAATCTTCCTGTCTGCATAGCGATGCTTGCTTTCAGAGGCTCTTGGTTTTTGCCTAGCTCTGCAGCTCGTCAGTGGTCCCAGTTATTGTCTTCTCCTATAGTTCCACCATACCTCCACCATACCTCTCCTCAGTTCCTGTCAGAGGGCAATATTCTTATTACCTGTGCTGTCCTCTGCAGCTCCTTGATTCCTGGAGTTCAGCTTTGGCAGCATTTACTCATATCTCACCCAATTGTCTGCCCTTTTTGGTTTGGCGGTTCCTCTCCTCCAGTAGATGGCATGTGTCACCTTTCTCAGGGGAACAGCCTGTTAACACTGGCCCACATGAAGACACTGAGACTCAAGTGTTCTTTCTATAGCTCAAACCCTGCCCCTATATTTCCATTATTTAATTTTTTTCAGTGCAACAAGAATGTATTAAATACTTAATATATGCCTAGCACTGTGCTAGGTGATTCATAAAAAAGGCAAAAAGAAAGCAGACCCTGCTTTCCAGAATCTTGTGCTCTACTTGTGGGAAACACATGTACACAGAGAAATAAGTACAAAATAAATATTTTTAAAAGGGATTCAGATGCACACTAAAAACTAGGAATTAAGAGATGTTTTCAAAGACACAGCGCTCGAGGTTAGTTTCGAAAGGAGTTAAGGGTTCTAAAAGGTAGAAGTGAGTGAAGTCTAAGTAAGGGAGATTATCTCTATAAATGCATTTGAGATGAAAAGTGGTAGGTGGAGAACTGCAAGTAACCAGTTTGACTAGGGGAGACAGAGACAGAGAAAGAAAGAGACAGAGGGATAGTGAGAAAGAGACACAGAGACACAGAGACAGAGACAGAGGTGGGGAAGGTGGGGGGAGAAAAAGAAGGTCAGAGACAGAGAGAGAGAGAGATGGAGAAAATGATGTAATCAGCCTGAACAGGTTTTATATGTCAAACAGAGGAGCTCATTTTAGAGCTACTAGTGAGGTTGTTATCATGTGCTTAGAAATATCACTTTGGCATCTGGGTGAAGGATGGATTGGAGAAGGGACAGAACGTGTGCAGGCAGATCAATTAAAAGGTTATTGAAACGTCCAGTTGAGAGGTAATAATATCCTGAATTGGGTGGTTGGCTATGTGTAGTGAAAGAGATGGTTATGAAAGATGGTGGAGAGTTAGAATTGACAAGATTTGGCAATGGACAGGCTAACTCAGGAAACATCAATATTAGCATAAAACAGGGAAATATCGATCTACCAAAGGCATTCATTACTGTTGTGGAGGCTTCCCTGTGCAAAGTACCACTAGGAGGGGAATCCCAATTGATAGAAAAGGTCTCCAGATGATCCTCTTTGCAGATGATATTGTGGTTAATTTTGCTGAGACCCAGAATATTACCAGACCTCCTCAAGCCAAAACCATTTCTTCATTTTTATTTTCCAAGTGGGAGGGGAGGAAACTAAGAAGAGTTAGGGATAGGATAAAAAAAAGAAAATAAAAAATGGGTCATTAAGGAATGTTTTTAATGGAGAGAAAAGAATAGGAAGACAAGAAGGAGAATAGCTTTGGAAGCTACAGATTGATTTTATTATATACTTAAAAGGCAACCGTACTAACAGAGACCTGCAATTTCGCCTAAAATCCTTTTTTCCCGTTCTGCTATAAATAGGTAAATGTCCATTCTCTGGTGTTTAAGCTCAGAATAAAAATTAAAATACCAAAATCAATTAAAAGGCAACCATACTAATAGAGACCTACAATTTCACCTACAATCCTTTTTCCCCGTTCTGCTATAAATAGGCAAATGTCCATTCTCTGGTGTTTAAGTTCAGAATAAAAATTAAAACACCAAAATCGACCTATGGTCAATTAAAGAAAACAGCCTTTCAATCTTCACATAAAAAATAAATAAATGAGGTGGTTGAACAATGAATCCTTAGCCTACATTGTGACATACAATTGTATGGAGAGAATTGAGTTAGTTCATTAGTATATGCATGCATACACACACACACACACACAGACACACACACACACACACACACACACACA
>NW_025385876.1:0-1697 GCF_016433145.1 Gracilinanus agilis
TCTCTCTCTCTCTCTCTCTCTCTCTCTCTCTCTCTCTCTCTCTCCCCTCTCGTTTATTTTTCTTCCATTTCTTCCTGGCCCGAGGCATAAAAATTTTGCTTCTCTAAACCTCAGAGAAAGAACTGCCTCAAACTGCTGTTGGACTAAGTAGACAAAGCCTTTCCTGTGCTTCCCTGCCCCTACCTTCTCTGTCCACTTCGCCTTCCCTCTGAGACTACTTTCTACTCATACTATATGGAACAGCTAGGGGACACAGTGGATAGAGCCCTAGACTTAAGAGTCAGGAAGATGTGAATTCAAATCTAGCCTCTGACACTTACTAGCTGTATGACCCTAGACAAAGCCATTTAACCTCTGCCTGCCTTAGTATCCTCAACTGCAAAATGGGGATAACAATAGCATCTACCTCTCAGGATTGTTGTTAAAATCAAATAAGATATTTGTGAACCACTCAGCACAATGCCTGATGCATAGTAAACTTCACAGAAATGCAAGCTGCTATTATTATTATTAATTATATATGTTGTATATGCACTTTTTTACATGTTTTCTTCTTCATTAGAATTTTCACTTTTTGAGGGTAGAGATGGTGTGTTTGCCTTTCTTTGTACCTCTTTGTGTTAAGCTCCGTATAACCACTTTACAAATGCTTATTGACTCTTTGATTAACTGCCTAAATGCTTTCTAGCACTTTCCCTTGGATTTCCTCTCAGTGTTGTTCCTCCCACAGAGTTTCCCATCTCTCCTTTCCTTCTGGGATAAATTGGCATCCCAAATAGACCAAGGCAGTAAGATTCAATTCAGCAGCCACTTAAGAGCCTACTATGTTGAAGCATCCTACTGGGTTACAGGAGTACAAACACAGCAATGAAATAGTCCTTGATTTTAAGAAGCTCACATTTCTAGTGTGGGAGATTCAAACAATCCCTCATAGATACTAAAATTCACCATTGTTCTTGACAAAGAGCCATCTTCTTTTGTATTCCAAATTAGTGTTAATAACCAATTTACTTATTATGATGAATAAGTACCATGAATGTTTTTGTTGTTCATCTATTTCTTCAGTAGTTTGTGAAATGGTTTCCTAATTTTTTTTTCCTATTTTGTTGGCAGTTCTGCCCTCCCCACCCTCTTTCGAGCTCTTTCCCAGGCGCCTCCCCATGCCCCCAACACACACAATTACTTCAAGGGCCACACAGGATGTTCTTGTTCCCACCTCTAGGCCCACCCATGATGTGTCTGTGTTTGTGTGTAGGTTATCTACATATTGAAGTGGTGTCCCTCTAAGACCCCCTTTGATGCCTCACCGTGACACACATTACCTTGGGTTCTTGAAAACTATGCCAATAGAGCACAGATTCTGGGAAGTTAAAAAAGCTTCATGGATGGGACTGGCAAGAGACAGTGTCTGTTGTCATAGGACCAGCCTATAAGGGCGGAGAGGCTCATCACCAGAGGATGAATTATTTTGACCGCAGTAGCTGATGAAACCCTCTATTGAGGCATGTAGCAGCTGTGATCTGCCTTGGAAATACACTGATGAAATCAGGGCTTCCTGAATTCCTAGAGGAGAGTGGCCAGGCTTAGAAAGGGTCATTCAGCTCTATGTCTGCTGTTAGTAGGAAACAGATTTTTCCATAGAGCTGAGAAAGAGGGGGGGGGGGGGAGAGAGAGAGAGAGAGAGAGAGAGAGAGAGA
>NW_025385877.1:0-2813 GCF_016433145.1 Gracilinanus agilis
AAAAAAAAAAAAAGAAAGTATGAGACAACAGAAAACAACAGAGATATAAAGTAGACATAAGTAAACTATAGCATATTGCAAAGGGCCTGTACCCAATTGTTCAAAGAGGTACCTAGAAAATGGAAAACAGAAAAGGGAGGAGGCAATTGTTTAAGGGCTAACAGATGGTCAGCCTCAATGGAAGCTAGTTCTGGTAGATTCTCCCAAACTGAAAAGGTATGATGTATGATTCCTACAATAAATTTTGAGTCTGCTGTCCAGGGACTACCCTAGCTGAGCTCAGAGAGGTTCATTACCAGGTTGAGCATAGGCTACTTTTCCCCCCACAGCAAATCTCAAAGCCTACCTACCAAATTACTGAAAATTTTCAAGCTATCTTAGTAGAAGTCCCACAATACTGGTGACACCACAGATCCGTTAAGTAAGGAAGTAAACACAGAAATCAGATTTGTAAGCATTCCTCAGAAACAATTTCAGTTAAAGAGAAATTCAAGGAAAGCATAATAATAGCTATTTTCAAATAGAGTTTTCAATTTAAAATTTAGATAATGCAAAAAAACTTATATGAAATGTTCACACTTATCAGAGCAATACAAACCAAAAATTTGCTCCCTGTAGAGAATTATAAATATAGAAAATGAACTAAAAACTCTTCTATGCTTTTTCTATATGTACAAAGATATATTTTTTTTAAAAATCAACATTATCAACCTTGCTATAAATTATATTCTTCCACATCCATCCTTGATCTTAGTAGCTCATAACTATGTTCCCAGAATAGGTAAACAAATAGAGGACTTAAAATTCACAGTAAGAGGGAAGAAGAGAAGAGAACAAGTATTTATTAAGAGCCTACATGCACAAAGCAGGTAATTTGGTGGTACAGTCTTGGAGGCAGGAAGACATCTTCCTGAATTCAAATTTGGCTTCAGAAATTTACTAGTCAAGTGACCCTGAGCAAGTCACTTTGCCTTGGGCCATTGTACCCCCAAATTATAGAAGTATTTCAGGAAAACTGTGGGCAGGGAAATTCCTTTGCTCCTTTACATTCTGGTGACTCCTGATAAGACCCTGGGAGGAATATTCTCCTTGGGTTGTCTTTTAGATTTGAGATGGACAGAGAAATACACCTTCAGGCTATGCCTTGATACCATCAGGTTATATGTAAGACATCCATCTGTCCCCTAAACTATGAGGGTCACCCCTATGTCTTTAGGCACACCTTGGTCAAAAGACAATCCCCCCCCCCCATGCCTCTGTGCATACCACTCTAGAGTTACATCTTCACTGCAGCACAGGGTCACATCTTCACTGTTGAAAAGAGTATAAAGACCCCAGACTTGATGTCCTCTGGGAGGTAGTTTTCCACCGATGCTGTCTTCCTGACCGGATTCAATATTACCTTCTAAATTAATAAATTTCTCTTTTTTATTTTTAAGCTAAGTTTCGGAGTCTTGCATTCTTGCAAAGGGTACCTTTCCCAAACCCAGGGGGTTCACCTCAAGTCCCCCACAACAATTTCCTCTATAAAATGAGCTGGAGAAGGAAATAGCAAACTACTCCAGTATCTTTGCCAAGAAAACCCTAAATGGGGTCACAAAGACTACAAAGACACATGACTAAAAGAACTGAACAACAACAAAAAGCCAAACACAATGCTAAGTGCTTTACAAATATTATCCCTCTTGATCCTCACCACAGCTCTTCAAGGTAGGTTTATTATCTCCATTTGACAGTCAAGGAAACTTCAACAGAGGTAAAGTCATAGAACAAGGAAGTGTCAGAAGCCAGATTCAAACTCAAATTTTCCTGACCTCAAATCTAGTACTCTGTCTACTGTGCCATCTATCAGTCCTAAATGAAGTTATTTCCACTGAAATTATACATATAAGATTGTTCATTACCAAATTCTGAAATCAAAAAGTCAGGACATAGTGCCAGATAATAGGAATCTATTTTAGAAGGAACTTTCAAGCCTTCAGATGTTAAGTGAATTGTTTAAGGTCACAAAGCAAGAGAGTGGCTGAGTTAGGAAGTGTCCCCATAGTTATCTTTTTCTACCATATCATTATTTTTCAATTCAACTGAACAAACATTTGTTAAGCAGTTACTATAGAAAAAATAATCTGCTAGGCACCAGTGATACAAACATGAAACAATTCTTATTCTGGAGGAACTTGAAGTTACTGAGGTGTTACAATATAACAGTGGTTCCCAAACTTTTTTGGCCTACCGCCCCCTTTCCGGAAAAATTATTACTTAGCCCCCTGGAAATTAATTTTTTTAAAATTTTAATAGCAATTAATAGGAAAGATAAATGCACCTGTGGCCATCACCACACCCAACTGGAATCGCTGCAGCACCCACCAGAGGGCTGTAGCGCCCACTTTGGGAATCACTGCAATATATCCACAGATAAATATCAAATAAAATTTTTCCTTAAGGGATCTTGAAATTCTAAAAGACTGAGCTAGGAAAGAAAGACACTCTAAAACAGAAAAGAGTCAGGGCTGGCAGCTAAATGGCCTGGAAAATCAAAGAGAGTAGAGAAAGGGAGGCCAATGAGGAAGTTACTTCTATAAAGGTGATGAGGGCTTAGAGTAGAATGAAGGATTCTGTAAACAGAGAGAATACAGAGAAGCAATTTGATATAACAAAAAGAAATCTGGAGTCTAATCCCACCTTTAAGATTTAACAGTTGTGTAATCACTTAATTTCTCTGTGCTTTGATTTCTTTATCAATGAACAATGATAATAAACACTTATGGAAACTATTTCACAGGGAGGCTGTGAGGTTTTATATATATATATAT
>NW_025385878.1:0-4353 GCF_016433145.1 Gracilinanus agilis
TCTCTCTCTCTCTCTCTCTCTCTCTCTCTCTCTCTCTCTCTCTCTCCCTCATCCCCTCATCCTTCCTATCTCCATTGATTTCTGAATTTCTTATTAATTCAAATAAAAGGAGTGTATTGCTGTGATCAACTGTACTGATGATGGAATTCTTATGGTACCAGAAATGTCTAGCTTAGAAAAAAGTCATGAGGCAGTTGAAAGAATATTAGACCAAAAGTAAGATGATCTGGGTTCACATCCCAGCTCTATCACCTATTACCTTTGTGACCTTGATCTAACACAACTTTTCTCTGAATATAGAAGACAGAGAGACTAAAAAAAACCTGAAAAAGGACATTTGTTGGTGGTGGGTTTTTTTTATTACAAGTTACTTTGTTTCCTGGGATTCATTTCTTCTTTTGAAAAAGCAAGGCTTGTATTAGTTGAACTCTAATGTTATTTATATCTTTAAATCTGTTATTTCATTACTCCATTTTTTTCATAATCACAGGATCTGGTCCTGGAAGGAAATAAAATTCATCTAGAGCAACCACTTAATTTTATAGATGAAGAAATGTAGTTTAAAAAATAGAAATAAAACTTTGGATTTAACGGATCTAGTCTTTCATGTGACAAGTGGTTTTGATTCTAGACATGCATCTTTTCCTATATGAGACCAGCTCCCTTTTTTCTTGAATCTTTCATTTTTCTTTTAGTGAAAATCTTTCCAAAATCTCCATCCTCTGGGATATAACCTTATCTCCTTTTCTGTGATATTAAAAGTGGAAAAGCAATAGGAAGAACCTTAGCAAAACTTTTTCCAACCTTGCAAAATCTTTAGACTTAGACATTGAGCATCTCTGATCCATAAAATGTCTGGTAAAAGATGAGATCTTCATGTAACTATGCAGAGGAAGAAGCTGCTCACAGTAACTTTCCTTCTCTTGGAAGAGTCAAAAGATCACTTGCAAGGCATTGGCAACATCCATAGTTATCCCCTTAATTTTCCTACCCCATTCTACTTTGAATATGGGAGCTATTGCCTGTAATTTGGGAGAGAAGGAATTTGAGTATTTCCCCATTATCGTTGCATTGTTGCTCTTCTCTCCTTTTCCTTGATCCCAGCCCTGAAGTCTCACTTATTAAGTTGCATAGACTCCTCTACATATGCCTAATGATGTTTTGTTGCTTTGTACGAAGTGGATGTTCTAATTCTTTAGAGAAATTTTCAGTCCCAGAGTCACTGAAACAAATTAGAACATTTACCCCAAGGTCATAAGAGGACTAATATTCAACTTCTTCATAAAATCATAGAATTTTAGAAGGAAAAGAGATCTCAGATGAAATTCATTTCATTTAGTTTATAATTTTTATTATATTAAATTTTAAAAGTTTTTGTATGGGGGCAGCTGGGTAGCTCAGTGGATTGAGTGTCAGGTCTAGAGACAGGAAGTCCTAGGTTCAAATCTGGCCTCAGACACTTCCCAGCTGTGTGACCCTGGGCAAGTCACTTGACCCCCATTGTCCACCTTTACCACTCTTCTACCTAGGAGCTAATACACAGAAGTTAAGGGTTGAAAAAATAAAATAAAATAAAAGTTTTTGTACAAGCAAAATCAATGAAATCAAGATTTGAAAGAAAATAACAAACTGGGAGAAAATTGTATGAAAAAATTTCTGTGATAAAAACCTCATTTCTCAAATATATAAAGTCAAATTTATAAGAATACAAGCCATACCTCAATTGACAAATAACCAAAGGATATGAACAAGTAGTTTTCAGATGAAGAAATCAAAGCTATTAATGATCATATAAAAAAAGTTCTAAATCACTCTTGATCAGAGAAATGCAAATTATGACAACTCCGAGGTACCATCTCAAACCTATCAGATTGGCCAATATAACAGTAAAGAGACAGATGTTGGAGGGGATATGGCAAAATTAGGACACTAATGCATTGTTGGTAGAGTTGTGAACTGATAAAACCATTCTAGAGGACAATTTGGAACTATGCCCGAAAGGCTATAAATATATACATATACATAGATATTTATAGCTACACACACACACACACACACACACACACACACACACACACTTTGAACTAATAATACCACTACTAGGACTGCATTCCAAAGAGATTTTAAAAAGGAGACAAGGGCAAAGACTTACTTGTACAAAAATATTCACAGCAGCTCTTATTTTTTGCTGGTAAAGAATTGGAAATTGAGGAGATGCCCATTAACTGGGGACTGTCTGAACAAACTGTGGTATAGTGATGGACTAGAATACTATTGTGCTATAAGAAATGAATAGAATGAAGACCTACATGAACTGATGCAAAGTGAAATAAGTAGAATGAAGAAAACATTGTACACAGTTATAGCAATATTGTGGGATGATCAGTTTTGAAAGATTTAGCTACTCTCAGGAATACAATGATCCAGGATAATTATGAGGGACTAACAAGGAATGATATCCTCCAAAGAAAGAACTGCTAAAATAGGAATGCAGATCAAAGCATACAATTTTTTTTACTTTAGATTATTTGGGTTTTTGTTGGGAGGGTTGGTTTTAAATGAATTCTATTGCAAAAATGGAAAGATATGAAAATATGTTTTGCATGATAATACATGTATAACCCAGAAAAAATAAAATTAATTTTTAATTTAAAAACGTCCTGATGTATCAAATGGCTAATGCTCAAGCTTTGAAAGGAAAGGACAAGTACCAGTTACTTATTTTCTGGATGTTCAATAAGAAAACATAGATCTCCAAAGCACTTTTTCTTAACTGCTTTCATCAGTGTTTTGTGTCAGAGACTAGAAAATACTTTGTCTTTTGCTATACATACAATATATTCAGTATTATTCTCCTTAATTTTGTTTCATTTTTAAAACTTTCATATTTATTTTTATTTTTGTAATTTTAAACAGTATTTCTGTTTAAGTCTGACCTATATATAGCCTATGACCAATACTTAACATATATTTTACAATAAGGTACTCTAAACACATTACAAGAGAAAAAATATAAATACTTCTCTGGTACAAAGAGAGCATCAAAATTTTTACTTGGAATTTCCAGATTTTGGAGGTGCCATGCCTCTCTCTCTCTCTGAGAGTGATTTCCCCCCCAAACATATACAGTTTTTACATGGTAGAGCTAGAATTATAATCTGGGTTTCTTGATTCTGAATTCAGCTCTCTTTCCAGGTATTCACAAAAATATCCAAGTTATAAGATACTTCAGAAGTCATCTGTCCTAACCCTTATTTGAAACTTGGATCCCATATTCAACATCCCCTATAAATGATCACTTGGCCCTGGCCAGAAGACCTCTAGTGAAGAGGAATTCATTTTATCTAAAACCTGTTCATTCCATTTCTGGAATACTTTGAACTATATAGAAAAGTGTCCTTATTTAAGCCAAAAACTGTCTCCTATTTGTCTTAGAATTTTTTCCCCTTCTGAACAAAATAATTTCTAATTCCAGTTCCACATGACAGGCCCTCAAATATTTGAAGACTGGATATATATCTTTCCACAATTTTTTTTCTTCTCCAGATTAAACACTCACAGTTCTAGTTGATTATTGGTATCAAGTTTTCTAATCTCTCCACTATTCTTGCAGCTCTTATTTAGGAGTATGTACTCCAGTTTGTATGTATCCTTTTGAAAATGCAGATACAGATACAACCAAGAAATTAGTCATCCCTCTCAACATTCTCCACTGAAAAATAGACTAGCATATAATCTAACTTCATTTACGTCTTTGATAACAATAACATAGTGAAAAAACCACCAGATAAGAATTTAATTTTTAATACAATATTTATTTTAAAATGCTCCAGAGATTGTACTAGTTATAAAACTATATGAACTAGATATGATAGATCTGACTCTCCTTTCATCCTTTGCCTTCTTCCCAAATTGTGTTGTCAATGATTATGCAATAGAGTTAATAACAAAAGACCTTACCCCAAATCCTAGTTACAACTTGATCTACTAACCTTAAAGCAAATAATTTTATCTTGCTTAAAATCCATTTTCTCCTTTGTAAAAGGAGGAAGATATATTGGACCTTTCCAAATTGGGGTCCATGGTTACAGAAAACAGTAAGAGGGGACAGCTGGGTAGCTCAGTGGATAGAGAACCAGGCCTAGAGATGAGAGGTCCTAGGTTCAAATCTGGCCTCAAACACTTTCCAGCTGTGTGACCCTGGGCAAGTCACTTGACCCCCATTGCCTAGCCCTTATTATTCTTCTGCCTTGGAACCAATACTCGGTATTGATTCCAAGATAGAAGGTAAGGGTTTAAAAAAAAAGAAAAAGAAAACAGAAGAGTAACAGTAAATATATATATATATATATA
>NW_025385879.1:0-1194 GCF_016433145.1 Gracilinanus agilis
CTTCCTTCCTTCCTTCCTTCCTTCCTTCCTTCCTTCCTTCTAGTTTCACTGGCACCATCTTCTTGCCATCTGTCCTCTGGTCCCATGGATATCTTGTCTACACCACCCCTTCCTCTCTGGAACCAAAATCAGTTCAGCAAATCCCTTATTGCTAGAAAGAGTGGGTCACTCTATTCCCTACTTACCATCCCAGTAACATTTTTTAAAAAAAACTTTTCTCTTACTAACAACTCTAAGGCAGAAGGGCAAGAGCTAATCACAGGGTTAAGTGACTTGCCCAGGATCACACAGCTACATTCCAGTAACTTTTCAGACCCAAACACCCATCCCTGACCATATGTCTCTTTTATGGGCATCTCTAAGCATATTTGAGTGAGATTTGTATTCGGGTGAGATTTTCCCAATAGGACAAGACAGTCATTCATTGCTCCCTGAATATGTCAAGAATAGTTTTGGAGAGCTTGAGGAGGAATCCTGGTCTTCTGGCTTTCAGTTTCAGGAGATAATTTGAGAGATACAAGACTTTCTTCGGGTCCCTGAAGGAAGGGCAAGACTTGGAAGAAGCCAGTGCAGAGAGGAGTTGGGATCTCAGTTGTATCCTTGTTATTGATGTTGTTTTAAGCCTTTAACTTCTGTCTTAGAATCAATACTAAGTATTGATTCCAAGGCAGAGAGCACAGAGGACTAGGAATGTGGTTTTCTCAGGGTCACACAGCTAGGAAGTATTAGATTCGATTTGAACCCAGGACCTGGCTCCCAATCCATGAAGTCACCAAGCTGCCCCCCCCCCTCCTTTGTTGTTGTTGATATGTGTACAACTCTTCATGATCCCATGGACCATATAGCACATCAGTACTAGGCATGAGGTTTTCTTGGCAAAGATACTGGAATGGTTTGCCATCTTCTCCAGTTGGATTAAGGTAAATAGAGGTTCAGAAACTGATACAGGGTCACACAGCTGGTAAATGTCTGAAGCTGGATTAGAACTCAGGTCTTCCTGACCCCAGGTCTAACTTTCTATCCCCTGAACCATTTAGCTACCTCTAGCTATGTCCCTATCTCCAGCTTATTACCTTTGAGGCTTCAAGGAATTTCCTCTAGGAGATCTAGGAAACCCCCTCCCTCACTCTCTCTCTCTTTTTCTTTCTTTCTTTCCCTTCTCTCTTTCTCTTCCTTCCTTCCTTCCTTCCTTCC
>NW_025385880.1:0-1874 GCF_016433145.1 Gracilinanus agilis
AGAGAGAGAGAGAGAGAGAGAGAGAGAGAGAGAGAGAGAGAGAGAGAGAGAGAGAGAGAGAGAGAGAGAGAGAAGGATTATATAGCTAGTAAATGTCTTAAGGCAAGGCCTGACTCCTAAATCCCTATTCATTATTACATGGTTGTCTCTCAAGTACCCAAGTCCTTACAAACAAATTGAATAGGGAGTTTTCTACAAGGTATGATTTGAGGGATGTTTGCCTAAAAATATCTCCTTCCAAAGAAGTTGGGCCTGAAACCCTGCCTTTAACTGTTCTTTTTTTCCCTCTTAGATTAAGGAATTCTCCCTTGAAAAAAAGGGACATCCTCAGAAAGGCTCCCATATGAAGCTATTTATTCTTAGCTATAGCATGATAGATATCATGGTACAGTAGAAAGGACACAGGATTTGCAGCCAAAATACTCCTTGTTCTGATACTAACTCACCCTGTGTGAAATTAGGCAAGTCACCCAACCTCTTCAATCTTGCTTCCTCACTTGTAAAAGGATTGTGACTGCATTATCTCTAAGGTTCTTTTCTTGTTCTATATTCCATAACTTCCCAAGCACTTATTAGCTGTGTTACCCTGAGGAAAGGGTAACTTAAACACTTTGAGCCTCAATTTTCTCCATCTGTGAAATGGGGTCTATAATAATGCCTACCTCACAGTTCTATATCAAAACTGAAATTATGTCAAATGATACAATATATGGAAAATGTTTAAGAATGTAAAATCCTTACATAAATGTTAGCTAGTATCATAAGGTTGTCTACTTCCAATATTAATAAAGTGCCCATATGCTATGTATAGAACACTATTGCTTTGAATGCAAGTAAACCCTTAATAAATGTGTGTGGCATTGAATTGGCAGAATATGGTTTCCTAGAGCTTTTTCACTGAGGCTGGTAGAAAACGACTCTCTGGCACAGGTTCTTCAAGTATGTGCCATCTTTGGGGGTACGGAGGAAGGTCACGGTATAGAAGTTATTCTTGGGATACACAAATCTGTGCAACATTGCCCCAGGCCATGAACAACACTGTGCTCTGCTCCTCACCTCTAAAAAAAGCCTGAGAACCTTTGGCCTCATTAGATACATGACAGCTGTAGCTTTGTGTGTTCAAACTTTTTTGTTTGGCTTAGAGGGAAGGGGAAGGAAGGAGAGGAGGAATTTAGAAGGAAATCTATAGAAGTTTTCATTGCCCAGGAGGACAAGACAAAACATAGTACAGCAGTGAGAACTCGAGGCAGCCATGGCCTGAGGACACAGGCCATGACAACTGGGGACAGTAAAAAATAAAAATTTAAATTCAATTAAATAGGTGGAGAAGGGACAAGAAGGTGCTAAAAGCAAAGAGATTTTACAGTGACCTGTTCTTTCTCTCTGGGTACAATGTTTTAGTACATTTTAAATTCAGTTCCCTTGTCTTCTTTACCTTTCTTTTATATTCCTTGCCTATCCTCTGAGTCCGCGGAACCTTTTATCTGTGACCTTGCCCTCCAACCACTAATCTGAAGGCTGAGGTATAGCAGGCAGACTGTAAAATAGTGTTTACTAACCTTGAATTCTAGGAAAACTTAGCAAGCAATGGGAATAGAGGGTACCCAAAGACCATTTCAATATTAGTGGGACTTTTCCCCTTATTTTACTATTATACCAATTTTATGCCATGCAAGTTTTCAATATGTCCTTACAAATCTCTATTTATCTCGGGAAACTATCTCATTTTCAGAGGCCTGGGGGCAAATTTATGGGTTCAAATACCAAAGCCAATAAAAAAAATGAAAGTACTGAAAAGTACTATAAGAGATTCAACTCCAGCCATGCAACTCCAGCCATCTTCTCTAGAGAGAGTACAACATAGAGCAGGGATC
>NW_025385881.1:0-7632 GCF_016433145.1 Gracilinanus agilis
AGGAAGGAAGGAAGGAAGGAAGGAAGGAAGGAAGGAAGGAAGGAAGGATATACTCTCTTTTTTCCTTTTTAAAAATACCTTAACACCTTATTATCTTTGTTACATGCCTCTTATCTTTCCTAATTTCATCAATGACCAGAGGCATCCTGTTCCCTTACCCACACTCCCCACAGTTAAACATTTTCTATCTCCAGAAAATCGCATAGGGTGGTTTGGGCACTTTACCCTAGTTCTCCTCCCAGCCCTCTTCCTTGCTCATGAACTTCAAACCATGATGTGTCATGTGGGGACTTCCCTCAGCACTCAAGGTCTCCTTGCTCTGGAACACTGGACCATTCCTAAGCACTTCTCAACCTAGTGTATACCTATGTGAGATCTGCCACCTTTTCTCATGAGTAAATTTCTCCTGGAGTTTACATTTTGGGGAGGGGTCTAGGCTGGCCTTGTTCTCTTCCTCCCCTGTTCCTGGCTTCCAGATTGCCAATCTTTCCCTCAGACTGGATACAGCCCTGCCTCCTTTCCAGAGTTTTCTTCCTCCATTAGAATGGAGGAGCTCCTTAAGAGCAGGGATTGGTTTTTTGCATCTTTTTGTATAGCACAGTGCATGATCAACACGTTAACAAGTGCTTCTTTCTTTCTCTTTCTTTCTTTCTTCTTTCCTTTCTTCCTTCCATCCTCCTTTCTTTCTTTCTTTCTTTCTTTCTTTCTTTTTTCTTTCTTTTTTCTTTCTTTCTTTCTTTCTTTCTCTCTTTCTTTCTTTCTTCTTTCCTTTCTTCCTTCCATCCTCCTTTCTTTCTTTCTTTCTTTCTTTCTTTCTTTTTTCTTTCTTTTTTCTTTCTTTCTTTCTTTCTCTCTTTCTTTCTTCTTTCCTTTCTTCCTTCTTTCTTTCTTTCTTTCTTTTCTTTCCTCCCAATTTCAGACATCCATTGTGAGGGTCTTGGGATGCCCTGTACCATTCCTTCCAGTACCTTCTCCAGTGCCATGTACTAGAGGATCTCAGCAAAGAGATGGTGGCATAATTCTTGGACAATCCAACAGCATTCCGTGACGGTCCAGACCCGCCCCAGCTCCTACGCCGAGTTGACATTCACGTCCACTATATGGTTTACAAAGTTCTCGTAGATTATCATCTCTCCGGTGGCTTTCAAAAGCCTGCCCCAGCCCAAAGGCAAGAAAAGAGGAAACAAAAACGGATGCAAGAAATGAGCGCCACAGGGGGAGGGAACTTCGAGTGCAGCACACTTGCTGGCCCAGATTCCCATGTGGGAGAGGCTGGCGCGGCTGCCTCTGTGACAGAAGTCCTGGCAAGAAACCCAGTACGTGGGCAGCCATCCCCTCCCTGCTCACCTAACCACTCTTTGGCTGCAGAGGAGATCACGAAGGGCATTTCTCTCGCTGTGCTGTCGTGTCTCACTCCGTGACTCTGATCGTGGAGTCTTCTTGTCAGAGACACTGGCATGCGTTGCCCTTTCCTTCTCCAGTGGCAAACAGAGGCTAAGTGACTTGCCCAAGATCATACAGCTAAAAAGTTTTCAGGGCTGGATTTGAACGGAGGTCTTCCTGACTCCGAATCCAGCCCTCTCCCCGCTGTTATTAGCTAGACTTTTATGCCGATGGTGTCTGGTGATGGAAGAGGAGAGCCCTCGGACCCTCCTTGGTGAGGTCCACAGTTGGTTGGCAAGTCTGGGAAGCTCAGGAGGGTGAGCTTACAGCCAGCTCAGTATAAATACCCTGAGAGGCAAGAAGTGGCCTCCCGGAGTGACCCCTGGGGCCGGTCTAATGGCAGCCAAGGCAAGGACTCCGACAATGGCGGTGCCACATTTGGATGTGAATGTGGCAAGACTCAGCCTCCCTGGAAACGGTGCTCAATCCAAGCCCGCTCTATCAAGAGGCCAAAGTGGGACAGGGAACAGCACCCCCCCCCCGGTAGTGGAGCCCCCGGAGGCCTCCTCAGGGGCGCTCATCTCTGTGTTCTTGCCGCCTCTCCTAGGTGTAGGTAAGCTAGGGCTTGATTGGAACTCAGCACCAAGGAAAGCACAACCAGAGAGCATTCACACCCAGGGCATTAGAGCAGACGTTCCCTCGTGTGAAGAGAACCCAAGAAGCTGGAGTGTGTCATTCAATGTCAGCAGTCCCTGAGCGGTGCTCTAGAACCCTGAGGGGGAGCTACAGCAGCAGCCTGGCCCTGAGAGGGGGAGTCAGAGCACCCTGACATCAGGGGCCTTCTCGGAGGGAAACTCTGGTCCCAGGAAGAAGAGAAGGGGAGGAGGAAGGAGGGAAGGCCGGGCGCCTCCGCTGAACACTGGGAAATTCTAAGGAAGCCCAAGAAGAAGATGTTGCCATTTCTCAAGTTTCAGCGCTCTGAGGGTTGAGCGCAGAGACGGCCCAACCCTCTGGTCTGAACACAGCCTCGCTGCCTCCTTTGCTTCCTCTTTCCAACAGAGAGCCGGCCGGGCAGCTGGGATCGGGGTCAAGTCATGCCTGGCCATGTCTCCCACGGCCAGCTCTCTGCTGTGCCCCCTTGGGGAGTGCCAGGGAGCTAGCTTGGGCTGGAGGGGGGAGGAAGATCCTGAAAAGACCTTCGGACAGGGGCCAAGTGGGAAAGAGGGGGACACTGAGGCTGAAAGAGGCTGCCTTTCCGGTTGAGGTCCCGGGGGGGGGGGCCAGGGCACCCCAAGCCTCCCCTGTTCAGGGCTGTGTCTGAATCGGAAGATCACAGCTCCAAAGGGGGAGCCCTTCCCTTCCAAGGGCCCCTGCCAACTTCCCAGCTCCGGCCAGAAAGCTCCAAGCATCACGGGTAACTTTGTCCATGCCTCGGCTGTGTTAAAGGGGATGACTCGGGTGGAGGGCAGGCTGCCAGAAGTGCAGATTCTGATTCCCTTCCAGGGGCGCTCCTCGGACCCTCCCTTAGGGCGGTGCCAAGCTGGCTGGTCCCCAAGAAAGCAGCCCTCAGCTTGTGTTGCTACCCCCCCCCCGGGGGGGAAACAAGACCTTCCAATTTGGGAAGGATGGAGCATTCCTGATCCAGCTAACTGCCTCCAAAGAGGAGGCTGAGCACCGGATTAAACAAGTGGAAGCCAAGGACGCCGGGAGCTGCAGCTGCCGCCACTCCCGAGGACTCCGCTGGTCCGAGCTCAGAGCCCCACTGCAGCAGCATCCCAGGAAGACGTGGCTCGTCCCCGGGGCCCTCTCACAGTCCTATAGACAGACCCTGGTGCAGTGCAGAGCCTGCCCTGCTTGGCCTCGGGGATCCCTTTGTCCCCCGACTCTCCTGGTGGAGCGAGGACGCAGCGTTCACCTTGTCCTGGTCCCAGCGGAACCCTGGACAGCTCTTCTTGGCTGGGCCCTCTCGGCCTTCGCCTCTGCCCCTCCTCCGGCTGAAGATGCCCTTCCCTTGGACCGCTGCCGGCGCTCCCCTTAGCCTTGGGGCGGCCCCTAGACTCAGAGCGAATCGCAGAGGCGGCTGGGACGGAGAGACGCAGCGGTGAAGGCAATGAGACCCGAAAAGAGCACCCGGCTTTTTCGGTGCCGTCAAGGGGCCATCCTGGAGAGAGCGGCCAGATGGAAGTGGCTTGGCATGGATCGAGGAGGGAGGGTTAGATGAGGTGTGGAGACCTTTTTCTTGAGCCTGCTATGAAAGAAAGGAGAGCTAGAGGCCCAGGCTGGAGCCAATGGAAGGATCAAGTGATGCCTTTGGCTTGTTTTGGGGGGTTTTTTTAACCCCTTATCTTCCGTCTTAGAATCAATACCGGATATTGGTTCGAAGGCAGAAGAGTGGTAAGTGGGGGTGAAGTGACTTGCCCAGGGTCACCCAGCTAGGAAGATTTGAACCTAGGACTTCCCATCTCTGGGCCTGGCTCTCCATCCACTGAGCCACCCAGCTGCCCCCAAAGTCTTCTTAAGGGGGGTGGGGAGAGAATCTGAACCTGATTCTACGCAGTGGACTTGGGAATCAGATGAGAGGATGCCAAAGAGACAGTCGGATAGACAGAGAGACAGAGGATTCCAGGCAAAAACTCCTGGAGGAGGGGGCAGCTGGGTAGCTCAGTGGAGTGAGAGTCAGGCCTAGAGACGGGAGGTCCTGGGTTCAAACCCGGCCTCAGCCACTTCCCAGCTGTGTGACCCTGGGCAAGTCACTTGACCCCCATTGCCCATCCTTACCAATCTTCCACCTATGAGACAATACACGGAAGTACAAGGGTTTAAAAAAAATTTAAAAAAAAAACTCCTGGAGACGGGAGGAGAGAATGAGATCAAGGATATAACTAGAGGGATTGGCCATGCCAAGAGGCGGCCTCTGCCTCAAAAAATGGCAGTATAAGAGAGCTCCGAGGTGAAGAACTAGAAGAGTATTGGGTTGTGGAGGAGAAGATGATTGTCTCGACCTTCTCGGGGAAAAGGGAGAAGCTGCTGCCCTTAGCCCAACCCCATCTGAGCCACCACCCACAATAGGGGTCTCACCTCTGTTTGCTGACTTCCTATGAAAGGAAGACCAGCACAGGAGACTCCCCGACCCTCCCTTCCCCTCCCCTCCCCATCCCTACCTGCACAGAGACAAAGAGATACACATCTCTGGGCCTCAGTTTCACAGACGGGAGACTCTAAGGCAGAGAGGTGGTGCTAGGAGGCCGTGTGGGGTGGGGTGAGGGGGAGATGGGGCTCAGAAAGGCCACAGGAGGGCACTGCCCTCTTCTACATCCTCCTTCCTTCTCATCTGTTTCTCCCCGGGCATCTTTCAACCTCCCAAGGTGTGGCCCTGCACTCTCAGGTGGAGCCGCCTCCAGGGCCCCTGCTGCTCAAGATTCAGGCTCAGGGAATTGGGGGGTGCAGGGAAGCATTCCTCACCACTTTGGTTTCCTTCTCCCCAGGGGTTCTCTCCAATGAACCCAGTTTATCTGCTCTACCCAGTACTGTGGTGGCCCAAGGGGAGAATGTGACCCTCATATGCCAAGGGGAGCCGCTAACCAAAAGAACGACATTCTTGCTGCTAAAGGCTGGGACCCCAGGCCCCCTCCAGCACCAGAGCCCAGCAAGGACTCCTGCCAGCTTCTCTCTCCTGGCCGTGACGGCCCAGGATGCTGGCATCTACCGCTGCATTTACTCAAAGAAGGAACAACCCAACAGAGCATCGAAACCCAGCAGGGATCTGGAGCTGGTGGTCACAGGTGCCCGGGACTTCTGGGAGTAACTCCAGCTCCAGGATGGGCAACCTAAGACACCTGGAGCCTCTTTTGGGGGGAGGCCTCACTCTTAGGGACCTGCAGAGCTCAGGGGGCCCGGACAAGATGCCAATGTCCATTCCCATTAAGAAGAAAACAGCCCCACCAAGCCGGGGGACTAAGCTTGGACTCTTGGGGAGGAGAATCCAGGAGAGAAACCCCAGAGAGAGAGATTTAGCTAATGCTCTCTCACAGCTAGACTGGGGAGGCTTGGGGGGGCTGGAAGGGCTTCCGACCTTCGCCTCACTTGTCCCCTTCTCTCCCAGGATCCTCCCCCAAACCTTCCCTCTCCGCCCTGCCCAGTCCTGTGGTGGCCCCAGGGCCTCGGGTGACTCTCCAGTGCCAAAGGACATCCCAGTCATCATTCAGGAAGGAGACCTTCCTTTCCCTGAAGGCCGTCCGGGACTTCAGAGCCCTTGAAAGGAAAGTCCTCGGGCGAGAAACAAGCTGGCTTCTGCCTCCGCTCCTCGGTGACGATGGAGGACTTGGGCAACTCCAGCTGCATTTACTCTGGCCGAGTAGCCAAGGCCTCAAAGCCCAGTGACGCCTTCCAGCTGTGGGTGACTGGTGAGAGGAGGGACAAGCCCTGGGGGGCAGAGTGGGCTGATCTGGGGGACCCTGAGGCATGGGAGATGACCTGGAAAGCGGGGGGTCCAGACCCCTGCTCGCAGAGGTCCCCGAGGGAAGGCGCGGATTTTAGCGTCTTCCTCTTTGGGGTCTCCCTCCTCCAGAAAGTCCCCCCCCCATCTCCCTCAGAGAGGCATTAACATCTGGCCTCCTCTTCCATTTCCAGATGCGTTGCCCAAGCCCACCCTCTTAGCCAGGCCCAGCCCTCTGCTGACCTCAGGGGGGGAACGTGACCCTTCTGTGCCAGGGACCAGAGCGGGGTGTGAAGTCCGCTCTGTACAAGGAGGGAGAGGGGACACTGTTGGGGATCGAGGAGCCCACCCGGGATGGAGCCGGGTTCCTTTTGACTCATGTGACCGCGAACCACACGGGCCGTTACAGCTGCCGCTATCACCTTGGCCAGGCCAGCTCTGTCCGGGCACTGCCTAGTGACCTCCTGGAGCTCACACTCCAAGGTGAGGGGGCATCCCCGGAGGCCCTCGTGAGCCCAAGGACCCGTTCTCCAACCCTTCCGGCCCTAGGAGAGGGGAGTGCTAAGCCCAGGGAAGTCACTCTGGACCTTTGGCGTCCTGCCTACCATATCGGACAGGAGATTTTTGTTCTAATTCACCCCCAATTACCGACAGGGGGTCATGGGGACCATGCTTGGATTTGGAGGTCCACCCCGGCCAGCCAGCCTTTGTAAGCCACATGTCTCTGTTCCATTGGCTTCAGGGAGAAGATAGACCTGGAAGAGATTAGAGGAAGGGGGGAGAGCCCAGGCTCTTAAAAACAGGAGGCCGTGTCTCTTCACTTCCTTGGGCTCAAGAGCTGAGCTTATTATACTCTGATGGAGGAGGGTGAAGACAGGGTGCCTGAAGGGTTAAGGGGGGGCCACCCTTGGGCACAAGTGAGCCCAGTTGCTAGTCATCTCTCCTGTTTCAGGTCTGGAATCATCCTCGTCATCTCTGTCAGCTGTGTCTGCATCCTCCTCTTCCTCCTCCTCCTTCTCCTCTTGGTCTTCCTGTGGCACCATCCCACCCAACACTGTGAGTTTGGGGAAGCAAGGCTGGAACCCCCAGGGGCATAGGGATCGAATCTAAGGGTTCATGGGACCTTAGTGTCCTCCTCTGTAAAACAAGGGGATTGAAAGAGGTCACCTTTAGTGGTCCTTCCAGCTCAGAATCTTATGGTCCTGTGACTAATTGTGCCCTCTGTCTGCCTCTCATCTCAGGTAGCTCACCTGGAGATACAGCCAGAAGGTAAGAATGTCCAGCTCACCTTCCCACATTCCTCTGGCCAAATCTCCAGGGCCACCCCAGACCTCCCACACTGCTCAGACACTGGCTGTGAGAGGATGACGAGCCTAAGTACCAAGTTCTCTCCTTGTCCTTCTCCTGATCTCTCCCTCATAGGACCTCAGAGAGCCCGGGTGACCCTCAGCCTCTCTGCCTCCCTCCCTCCAGAGGAGAACACATGTGAGTGGAGCAGTGAAAAAGAGGGGCAGGGATTTGGGGTACGTCTGAGGGCAGGCTAGTCCTGGGAACTCAGGAACTCGCAGAACCCATTCCCTATTCCAGATGAAGAAATGTCCAAAGGGAGAAAGCCTGAGATATGGGTGAGTCCTTCCCATTCTCTATTCCCCAGAGACTCCCACCAAATGCTTCATTCTCTGTTTTCATCACCTATTGGCTGCTCATTTCCTCCATGACCCTTTCTAATGGCATTCACTGATTCCCTCCTGGAACATCTTTCCTTCAGACCCCAGAATCTGAAGACCCCCCAGGAAGTGATATACCTTCAGCTG
>NW_025385882.1:0-2770 GCF_016433145.1 Gracilinanus agilis
AGAGAGAGAGAGAGAGAGAGAGAGAGAGAGAGAGAGAGAGAGAAGAGAAACAGACAGACAGACAGAGCATTGGAAACACTTTAACTCAGTTTCTCCATACTGGTGGTGTATCTCCAAGGCACCTCAACTGCTATGAGCAAGGACTTGTGATCTTAGTTGGAATGACTTACTGATGTTGTGGTGAGAGCGAGCACAGGACTTGAAGTCAAGAAGACTTGAATTCAAATCCTGCTTAAGATAATTATGTGATCCTGAGCAATTTAATCATCTGTAAAATGAAGAGGTTTCTTATATGACTTTGATATTCCTCCCAACTCTAGATCTGTGATCTATTCCCTGGACCAGAAGAGTGCTCTGAGGCAGACTGATCACTGGACTTAAAATCCAGAGACCTTGGTTCAAATTCAGATTCTGTCAGCTACTGATTAGTTAACCTCCAAGAGTTGTGAGATCAAATGAGATAATATTTGTAAAATATTTTATATTTATATAATATTCATAAAAGAACATGAAATTATAAAGAGTGAAATAAGCAGAACCAAAAGAGCATTATACAAAAGAGCTGTATACAGCCACAGAAGTATTGTTTGAAGAATGACTAGTGTATGTCCACCTCCAGAGAAAGAGCTGATAAGAAACAAGTAAGAGAGTTTCATATATACATCTCTTTTTTTGTCAAATGATGCCTTCTTTAATGGAAGAAGGGAAGAAAGGGAGGGAGGGAATTAACTGAGAATTTTAATGTAACAAATTAATTAATTTTTGTAAAGTGCTTAGTACACTGCCTGGCACATAGTAGACACTATTGAAATGATTATTCTCTGCCCCGCCCCTTCCCTGTCCATTTAACCATCACTTTCACTCTTCATGCCTCAGTTTTTTCATTTGTAAAATAGTTCATAATGTTTGCACTATGTAATAAAGTTCTTACAAATGAAAGCACTTTATGTATAATTGATTTCACATCTCTTGAGTTCTTAATGGGTAGGGAGGGAGAAGAGCTAGGGAAAATTTTAAATTCAATTTTTAAAAAAACAAATGTTAAGAAAAATGGAAATTAAGCTGAGCTTCTGCCTTGCAAAAAATAAATTAAAGTGCTATAGAAATGTAATTTGTAGTCAAAAACATTTTAAATTCTGAAACATGGAAGAAAATCCAAAATTCAATAACTTTTTCATATACTAGTTCCACATGGCACTTTTTCACAAATTGAAGTGATGACAAATCGTTAAAGGTTAGATTCTCAATGATCCAATTAGTTCCACGGATAACTGAGTATTGCTAATTTAGTAAATGGAGGAAAAGGATTATCCAACAAAGGCAATGTAGAAAAAGAAGGTAAATGAAATAAGTAAAAAAGGTTGAATTGATACCATTGTCAAATGACAGTACTTCCAAAGAGTATCAGTGGTCAGATTAGATCATGGCATACCTTATTAGATGACTACTATATGTCAGGCACTGTGTTAAGCATTGGGGATACAGAGAAAATTTAAGTCAGTCCCAGACCTCATGGAGTTTACAATCTAATAGAGAGATGACAAGCAAGTATATTAAAGCAAACTGGATATATATACTGGATAAATAGCAGATAATTTACATAAGGAAAATATTGTTATGGGAGAAATATCTCCTCTCTGAGTTCATGTGGTAGATAAATGCTGCCAAATATATATTTACCTCAATTTATAAATTATGGGAGTAAAAACCTGGGTTTTATTATTATGCTCAAACATAGGTTCAGGCCCAAGGAAAAAATTGATCATGAGGATTTAACAAGGATCCTCATAGGCAAAATAATGTCAGGATGAGAGAGATATAATTCTTTTATATATATATATTGTAGTCTTATTCATTTCTTTTATATCACAAAGGTTAAGAAGATAGATTCATCATCCCATTCTTCTTTCAATATCATAAAAGTCAAACAAGGAGCATCTACATGTCTCAGTGGAGAGAGAGATTCATTCCCAAGACAGGAGGTCCTGGGTTCAAATTTGACCTCAGACACTTCTTAGCTGTGTGATCCCTGGACAAGTCACTTAATTACAATTGCTTAGCCCTTAAAACTCCTTTGCCTTATAATTGATATTTAGTGCTGATTCCAAGACAGAAAGTAAGAGTTGTTGGGGTTTTTTTAAGTTAAACAGAATCATAATGTCATACATCCCCTAAAGAAACAATTCTCATCAAATAAACTATAGGTAAACTAAGTCAGGTTAATTTGTAACCTGACTTAGTTTACCTATAGTTTTTTTGTGGGTTAATATTTTATTGATGGTTAATATTGATAGTTAATATTAACCAAAAGTGCAAGAGAAATAAAAAGAAATAGGAAATTCCCAGAAGCATACTATATTAAGAGGTAAAGGCTTCTTGTAAAATGTGGGATTCTAGTTAGGACATGAAGCCAGAGAATCCAGGAAGCAGAGTTTAGGGGAGGGACAGCCTGTGAAAATGCCCAGAGCTAAGAGACAGAGTATGTAATGTGAGAAACCATGAGGAGGCCAGTGCCACTGCACCAGAGTATGTGAAGAGGGTTCCATATAAGGTATAAGAAAACTAGAAGGGGGGGGTGAAGGGATTGAAACTAGGTTATGAAGGGCTTTGAATGCTAAACAGAGAATTTGGTGTTGATCCTGGAGTTGATAGAGTCATTAGATTTTCAGAATAGATAATTGTCAGACCTCTAGCAAAATAGCTCCCATATAGTCTCTGGTCCACTTCCTTCTATTCTAAAAATGTTTGGATATATATATATATTTATATT
>NW_025385883.1:0-4776 GCF_016433145.1 Gracilinanus agilis
TCTCTCTCTCTCTCTCTCTCTCTCTCTCTCTCTCTCTCTCTCTCTCCTGTTTTTCTTGCCGTCTCTCTCCCTCTCTCCTCCCTTTCCTCTCTTGCTCCCTCATTCTCTCTCTCCCTTTCTTCTTCTCTCCTCTCTCTCTCTTTCTGGCTCATCCCTTCTCCCTTCCTCAATTCTGCCACAACTTTTTTCCCTCATTCCTATAGAACATATCTTGCTCCAACTCCTAGATAAAAGCCACCATGGAGTTTGATTTGGTGGGGAGCCATGGACTCAGATATTCCATCTCACAGGGGTGAGGGTGGCTTAGGTAAAAAAGATGTGGAGGAATCTAAATAGGACTGGGAGTTGTCCAAGTCCAATGTGAGAGAGACAGAAAGAAGGAAGAAAACACAAACTCACCTCTTGATTTAGTGATGAGTTTTTATCTGTGCTCTTAGAGATGTTTTCAAAGACCTAGACCCCAACAGTAGCCTTGTTTTGGAAGAATTCCTAGTTAGCTGGCAATGGGAAAAGGACACTCCTTTCTGAGAACATTTCCTATGCCTGTTTTCCTATTTCCTTGTAGTAGTGATGTGGCAATATCTTTTGCAGGAATACCTAGGAATTGAATTGTCTTAATTTTGATCATGGTAATGATATACTCTTTAAGTTTGGTTTCCTCAGTCTCACTGGGCATTTGGTAAAGTTAGATAGTATAAGAAAAAAATGAGTAAAAGAATCAGCTACCTGGGGAAGAATGCTAAGAAGACTAGGAAAATTTTATCTGTGGCCAGCATGAAAGTAAATCATTAGATCTTTCTGTTGCCCTTGCCACCACTTCTAGGAATTTCAATGCCACTTAACCAAAAGCCTTGGAGATGTTTGTATAGGATCAAGTGTAAAGAATAGAGGGTGTCCTAGGATGGCTGCTAGGACCTCAGCTGGTTGCTAGCTATCACTTTGACTTCAGGGATTTAAAAACTTTCTGGGAACTGATGTCCAGTTTACTTCTCAACTTCTGCCTCCAAAATAGAGGCCCAAACTGAAGAAATGGCAACATCAATTGGGTATACCTATCAGGATTAAGAGGATGATTCAAGTTATCAGAGACCGATTCCTTTTCTATTCTTTCAATCACTCCTCTAAGAAATGAAAACTTGAAGCCATTTTGTTGATTTTAGTCTCTTGGGAGGAAATACTATTTAAAGTGCAACAAAGCCTAAACCCCACCCCCCCAAAAAAATCTGGTGCCTCGATACTTTCCCCACACTAGATCTGCTCTTCGTGGACAAACCTTGTGTGTGATAATGTTGGCAGGGCTTCTCTCTTGGACATATTTCAAAAAGGAGAGAAGGGATAAGGGAATAGACATTAAATCCAAGGACTTTCATTTGTAGTCTCAATCTAATGAAAGCGAGTGAGCAGAATGAGAAAATAAGGACAATATGCTTATAATATTTATGCAAATTTGACATTTTTGTGCTGCATACCATTGTGAAACATTGCATAGAGTATATTGACTGGATATCTAATATTTTTTTTTAAATTCTTGCTGTCACAGAAAAGATGCTTATTGAATTGTTCTAGAGGAGGGAGGTAATCGCATGTCTTGCCCTGGCCTACACTAAATAGATATTTACTCTTTGTACGGTTTGTTGCTCCTTACAAAGTACTCTGAAATTGGGTAATTCTGTCTTGGAACAAGAACTGAATTCAACCCTCAATCAAATGAACTGCTTCTTGACCAGACAGTCCCAAGTGGGCCAAGAAATAGAACTCATCTCTGGTTGTGTGCTTAATTTTCAGAGATGTATTTTCATTTGAACAAATGGTCTAAAACTTCCCTTGCTATTTCGTTGAATCTGCCAGGAGTAATGGAACGAAAAACCAAGCAGAGTAACTTAAAAAAAAATAAGTCTGCATTACTTGGGAAGGAGAGTGGGATGAGGAGGAAGGAACCTACTTCTGTTGATTAACCTAGTTAAGAGGCATTGATAGCATAAGGAAAAGAGCAAAAGAACATTTGCTGAGAATGAGAAGACTTGGATTCTAATACTGGTATTCTAACTTACTAGCTGTTTGAATCAGAGCAATTTATCCCTTTGATGATTCCCTCCTCTGTTAGATGAAGGGCTTGGCAGAGTGGGCAGATCTGTAAGGTTTCTTCCAACTCTGAAACCTATGTTTGCTAAGACATTGAGCATTAACATAAACTATGACTGGAAACTGAGAAGAATCTTGGGTGTAAGCCCATCATTTTATAGATGAAGCATTTCAGATACAGAAAGAAGTGACTGGTTCAGTGTCATGCATGCAAACCAGAAATCCAAATCTGGACTTTTAAAAATGTATTTCACTGACAGCTTTTGTTTTTATATCATGTCTATTTCCCTCTGTGTCTTTCTCCCTCCACCCTTCATGGGAGTCAAAAGTGTTTTGTTTTGGTTTTTTTTTAAGAGGAAGAAAAGAAAAGAATGTAGCCCCCCCCTCCAAAAATAAACAATCATAACATTGAAAAAATGTCATTATAAACAATGTATCATACCCACAGACCCCCTACCTCTATAGAGGATGGAATGTCTTCCCATCTCTCCTCTTCGCATTCAAGCTTGGTCTTCATTGTTGTTCTTTTTATATTTTTGTAGTAATTGGGCATATTGTTTTCCAAAGTCTGTTCACTTCACTTTGCAGTAGTCCTTTCAAACTTCTTTGCAGCTAGGTGATACCACAGATAAACTTCTGGGTTTTGAATCAGGAAGACCTAAGTTGAGTATGGCCTCAGAAACTTACTGTGTAATCATGGTCAAGTCATTTAACCCCTGCCTCAGTTTCCTTATCTGTGAAACGGGCTTAATAATAGCATCTACCTCCCAGGGTTGTTGTGAGGATCAAATAAGATAATAATTGCAAAGTACTTGGCACATAGTAAGGGTTATATAAATGTTAGTAATTAGCTACTATTATTGTGTTCATTATTTCCTATAGCATAGTAATTTGTCATTACATTCATATACCACAGTGTTTCATCTATTCTCCAATCAACGGGCATCTACTCCATTTTTGCTAATACCAAAAGTGCTGCTACAGTATTTTGGAGTATAGTCACCTCTCTTTTTGCCAATTACCCCTTTGGGGAATATGCCTAGCTGTAAAATCCCTGGGACATTTTAGCAACTTTATTTACACAATTCTAATTTTCTTTCCAGAATATAAACCTTGGTCATTTTATTCCAAAGGCAGTATTTTTCATGTTAAGCTCAGCTAACTCCCCCAAAATAAATTAGATAAAGCATTTAAATAGAAGTAGACTGTGTGGCATGGTAGAAGGAATTACTAGGATCAGAAAACAAAGCTTTCTATCATTCTTAGCTGTGTGGTTCTAGGCAAATCATTTAATTCTATGGACCTCAGTTTCCCCATGAATAAAAAGGGGATGACAGTATTTGAAACATTTTCTCTGACACAATTGTAAGGAAAAGATTTTCATCCCCAAGGATCTTTTCTAAGAAGAGTAGAGGCAGGCAAATAGGTACAAAATTTGGATAAGGTATGAATCCTGTCCTCATAGAGTTTACAGTCTAGGAATAAGTGCAAATAATTAACTCTAGGTCACAAAGAGAAGAAATCTGATATAGTAGAAACAATACTATTTTGTGTGGTTTGTCTGTTATGAAAGTCAGAGGGCACTGTTTCAAATTCTACCACTATCACTTACTATTTCTATGAATTTGAACAAGTCACTTCATGTCTCTGGACCTCAGTGAAGGAGGTTGGATGACTTGATCTCAAAGATCCCTTTTTCATTCATACTCTGTGATACTTTTGCCTTAGTGGCACATT
Source organism: Gracilinanus agilis (assembly GCF_016433145.1). NCBI lineage: Eukaryota > Metazoa > Chordata > Mammalia > Didelphimorphia > Didelphidae > Gracilinanus > Gracilinanus agilis. The sequence continues at coordinate 3,820 of NW_025385883.1, forward strand.
AAAGTACATGCAAAAATCTGAGGAAGAAGGCCATTAGAGACAGGGAATCCTTCCTGGAAGAGGTAATTTGTGAGATGAACTTCAAGGAATGTCATCTTTCCCCAAGAGAAGAAGGATAAGACCTTCAGGTGCTGCCTAAGAATTGTAATTATTATGAATACAGAATACAAGGACAGGTACTTATGATCAAGTGACTCTGGGCCTTTGAGATGTATTTGGCTGGGACTGTTCACTTTTGGCTAGGCATACTTGAGCTAAGCTTATCTTTATACCTGCTGATTGCTGCTTAAAGGGAAAAGGCATAGGCATTTTCCTTCTGATACACAGGAAGCAGGATAAATAAACTGTTTGGAAGAGCATGAGATGATGGAAAAATGGTATAAGGATACTGCTAAAATAAATGGGGTTGCTGAAAGAAGAGGCATTTGACTCTTTAGCAGTTCCACCCACTCTTAATGGTATGCAGTGTAATCTCATAATGGTGAGAGCATACTCCTTAAAGAAAGTGTTTTCATTTTAGCATCCTCTTGGTGTGGTTACATTCCTTAAGCTGGGGGAAAATATTTGCTATATAGACTTTCTTAAGAAGGACAACTGAAAAACATCCTGCTCTATGTCTGGAATTTTGAAGGGGGGGGGGGAGGGAACTAGGCCAATGGAATTTTCTTCTCAGGGCCTGTGGATAATTAAGTACTTAGTGTAAGAATGAACTGGTATTCATGTTAACTTCAAGTGTCCCTTATAAACAGTGATACAACATTTGATGTTTGCAACCTGAGTCTCAGTGAAAGACTTTTTCAAAAAGGTGATGGCTTATTTTCAGGAGCTTGTGTAAAGCTCAAAGATAAATTCAGAGTTAAGGATACAGGGAGCAAGAAAGAAGAGGAAAAAAGGAGAGAGGGAAAGGAAGGAAGGGAGAGAGAGAGAGAGAGAGAGAGAGAGAGAGAGAGAGAGAGA
>NW_025385884.1:0-4775 GCF_016433145.1 Gracilinanus agilis
TTCCTTCCTTCCTTCCTTCCTTCCTTCCTTCCTTCCTTCCTTCTTTTCTTCCTTCCTTCCTTCTTTTCTTCCTTCCTCTTTCCTTCCTTTCTTCCTCCCTTCCTTCTTTCCTTTCTTCCTTCCCTTCCCTTCCCCCTCACCCAGAATCATAGAGCTAGGAAATATCTGAGGCCAAATCTGAACCCAGATCTCCCTTACTCTATCTAGTTGCCTCTCTGAGTCCATTCATTTTCACTCAACTATCCTGCAAGCCAGGAATTCTCTCCCTCCTCATCTCTATCTTTTGGTTCCTTTGGCTTCCTTTTAAGCCACAGCTCAAACCTCATTTTTTTGAACAAAAAAGTCTTTCCCATTGCCCCTTTCTGTTAGTACCTTCCCTCTGTTGATTTTTTCCATATTTTCCTATGTATGGCTTGTTTGTACCTGGTTGTTTGCAGGTCATCTCTCCCATTAGAATGTGAATTTATTGAGAGCTGTGGCTGCTGTTTGCCTTTCTTTGTATCTCCATCACTTAGCATAGTGTCTGGCACATAGTTGTTGCTGTTCAGTCATTTTTTCAGCTGGATCCAACTCTTCATGATCCCATTTGGGGTTTTCTTGGCAAAGATATGTACCATTTCTGTCTCCAGCTCTCTTTACAGATGCAGAAACTGAGGCAAACAGGATTAACTGACTTTCCCAGTCACAAAGCTATTAAGTATCTGCAACCAGATATGAAGTCAACTTCCCCGACTCCATGCCCAGCACTCTCTCCACAGGGCCAACTAAGGAGGATTATTACTTTGACGAAATTGAAATCTCAGGGAGAAAAGATGTGGCTAAAATTCTATGGTAGCAAATAGGTTATACCATAATATAAGAAGCAAGCAGAGTACAGTGACTTAGAATTTTCCCCAGCTTCACAAGCATATGACTGGCTGGAGGAGAAAATCACAAACACTCAGGTATTGATCCCTACAAAGGCTAAAGGACAGTAATAAAATAAGGAAAAGATAAAGTCCTTAGCTCATTGCATAGGATTTCAGTTCAATTTAGCATCTCTGGGACCTCCTTGTGTCCTTAACTGATATAGTTTACCTCTCGAGGGACTCTGTTCATCATGTATAGGGACAAGATGTAATAACTCATATTTATATAGCAGTTTTAAAGTTTATCACTTTATAGACATTATATCATTTGACCCTAGAACCTATGAGGTAGGAGCTCTCATTTTACAGATGAGGAAAACGAAACTGCTAAAGGTGAACTCACTTCCCCAAGGTCCACAGCAAGTAATTTGCAGAGTGGCAACTACACACTGTGTCTCAGTCTTTTGAAGCTGGTAGGAAGAAATGGAGTGGGAGAAAGAAATATGGGATGGAGAGAATTGGAAAGAATTACATCCGAATCTTGTTTGTAATCTCTCTCTAATTTTTTAAAAAACTCTTTATCTTCTGTTTTGACTATGTCCCCTTCTCTCCTCTGACGTTGTCACCAGTATGGTCCAGACCTTCATCACTTCCTGCTTAGACTGGTGGGGCTGCCAGTTTCTAGTGTCTTCTCCAATCCATCATCTATTCAGCCTTCCAAAATGATTTTCCAAAAATGCAGCCTTCACCATGTTATTCCCCCTTTCCCCAAACCCCTTCTCAACAGGCTCCAGAAGCTCCCTATCATCTCCAGGATCAGATACAAAATCTTTTGTATTGGCATTCAAAGCCCCTTCATAACCTTGCCCTCTCCTACCTTTCCTAATATCTTACATGTTCTCTTTGATCTAGTGACTGGCCTTCTGGCTGTTCAATGAACAAGACATTGATTTTCTAACTTTTTCAAGCATTTTTTCTGGCTATCCACCATGTCTGAAATGCTCTCCCTCCTCATCTCCACTTCCTGGTTTTCCTGGCTTCCTTTAAGATTCTACTGAGAATTCCATCTTCTATAGAAGACCTTTCCAAACCCTGCTAATCTTTAAGTTTTACCTCTCTTAGTTATTTTGTATTTATCCTGTATGTAGTTTGTCAAAATGTGTTTTCTGGTAATCTCCCCCCATTAGATGGTGAGCTCCTTGAGGGCAGGGTTATATTTTGCTTCTTTTTGTATTCAGAGATCCTGACCCATAACCACTTCCTAAGTGCTTATTGATTGATTATTGTTTCTGACAAGGGTTTAACTCTGTTTACTCTTTCTTTTATTGAGTTCTACTCTTCCCAAAGGCATCAAGTACTTTGTATCTTAAATTCTACAACTTTTAGTACTAAACATTAGAAGGCCAGTCCTAAACATTAGATAAAAAATGTTATTCCTTCAAAACCAAAAATTGGGCATACCATTCGGAGCATTGTCTTTTGTGAAAATCTTGTTTTCTTTTCAGGATGCTGTTTAAAAAAATGCCAAAACTCATTTTCCAAACATCCCAACATGTTTCAATGACTTGTCCAAGGTCACACAGCTTTGAACCCAAGCCTTCCATCCCTATAATTTTGCTTTTGAGAATAAGCCTATATTTACTATCAGTTTTAAGTCACTTTTAAAACTAAAGTAGTTTTATTTAACATTTATGAAAACACAATTTGGGTAGTATCTACTACACCTTGTAAGTGAAGATATAGTATATCTTTAGTGTACATATCTATGTATCTATAACCATTGACCTTTCTACTTTAACTGACATCATACAAAAATGCCATGCTTGTACAGGATTCTTTTAGTTTCAAATATGATTAGATAAGATTTAAAAATGTTGTTTATTCCTTTTTTCCAATTGGTTTCTCTTTAATAACAAACCGTTTAATTTTTTTATATTCACTTCCTAAAAAACAAACTTATTTTCCAAAGTACAGCTAATTGAATTGCTTTTCCTTTTAGTTTCTGGCATGTCAAAATCACCTTTATCTTTTAATCCCAAGTTCAGAAATATCCCTATAACCCATTTTTATGTCTGCTTTAAAATCTTACAATTTCTTTGTGCTTAAAAAAAGTGACCAAAAGAGAGAAAACTTTAGGAATGGCATCTCCAAAACTGTTTTCGTTAGATATGTTTGATCACGAACAGTCTTGGTTCAGAACTAAAATGGCAGCAGGGAAGAAAGGTGAGTTTACTATTTTCTACTCTTGCACACTCACATATATACAACCATACACACACATACTGTCACAGGTTGCAACTTCACAGTAATGTCTTCATATTTCCTCATTTAATTATGCAAATCTCCAAATAAGGCTGATGCTTTATGGTAATTAGCATGAATAGAGGTCTGTTTTCCAAGGTAAGCTCATTTAAATCAAATTATCACCGAGAGAGATTTACCACTTGTTGGTTTAGACAGTCGCTCATTTATAACTGGACCAAATAGCTAGTCGGTACTCCAGGATTTCAAAGACGAGGTGAGACAATAGTGGTCCTGCTGTGCAAGGAATAAGCAGAAATTCTGTGGCGTGATTTAGTATTCCTATTGATGTCAGTGAGCAATGGAGGCTGTCTCTTTTGTGGGGAGAGTGATTAGTGAATACAGTTGGCCTACACTATGCCCTGCATTTAATCCTGAGTTTTGCACATTAAGTTAAAGGCTGAACCCATCAACTAAAGCTCTCCTTCCTTTTGATTCTAGTCCAGAGTCTGTCTAAAGTCAGCCTGTGTTTGATTTGCAGTTTTACCAAAGGGTTTTCCTTCATTAGGAAAGTGTCAATAAGACCACATATCCCTTTGTGTTTCCTCATTAAAGAGAAGCAGGTTACATTTGAAGAGCTGGACCTGTGCAGCCCGGCTTCCTTTGTTTGAGGAGAGCATCCGCTATGGCATTGAGGTTATGTTTAGCCAAGTTAACCAATTGCATGACTTGTGCGATGGACCTCCAGAGGACCCGACTTTCCCATCATGGTTTCCCATCGGCAGGTATTTTGGGCTGTGACAAAAAAAAAAAACACAAAACAAAACAAAACAAAAAAAACCCCTGCAAACTATACTTTGCAAAGATGAGGAGGACAACAGAATAGCTTAATAGGAAGGAAGCAAAACTTTCTGACAAATTGGAGCTATTTTGACTGTCACTTTGTTAACAATTTGAGATTGGGTTTAGAGATTTTATAGAGATGAGACTTCAGATCCTCTAAGTGGTACTGTAGAAATACTAGGGCCCTTTTAAAAAGAGCTTTTCAAAATAATTTAAAAAATCTTAAAAATGTTTAATATCTGTAAATCTTTTTTTTAATGATGAATTAATTTTTTTTTAATTTTAGAACCTTTACCTTCTTTCTTAGAATATTGATACTAAGTACTGATTTTAAGGCAGAACAGTAAAGACTAGGTAATTGGGATTAAGTGACTTGCCCAGGTTCACACAACTAAGAAGTATCTGAGGGTAGTTTTGATCCCAGGACCTGGCTCTCTATCCATTGATCCACCTAGCTGCCCTTTATTATTTTTTTTATTTTATTATTTTTTAAGAGCATTCCATTCTAATGAAGGTGATGTTTCTTTTTTTTTAATTTTAATTTTGAACATTTTTCCATAGTTACATATTTCATGCTCTTTCTTTCTCCCCCAGCCCCCCCTAACCTCCCTTAGCTGACACAATTCCACTGGGTTTTTTATGTATCACTGATCAAGATCTAATTCCATATTATTGATAGTTGGACTAGAGTTATCATTTAGTGTCTACAGAAGGGTGATATTTCTGGTACACTTGGGATTTCGGGATGGTTAAAGACAATATGAGCCAAGATTATTAGTGATTATCAAGAAAATAGCAAGGATACAGTGGAATGAGTCCAAGTACAAAATTGGGAGTTAAAGG